>NC_045544.1:5093347-5235847 GCF_009769535.1 Thamnophis elegans
GCATAGAAGCTTATTAAAGGATGGCCAAAAAATTCCCACTTTTTCTGAAGGTTGAATGACATTGAGAGTGAAATTATTCCAAGCAGGTTCTGAGATGTTTTGGTTAATTAATGTTTTGTTATTGCCTAATAAACGAAATAGTGGAAGAGCTAACGAACAAGGCAGAAAAGTTTTTCCTTCTTCGCAAAAATCCCTTTCCTTCTCCGTTCGGATATTGTACTTTTACTTTGGTTAACAAGTTTGAGATTCACACTGAGATAGGGGAAGAGAAATTACCCCCTAAAGGTGATCATCCATCTCTTTTCACAAGGGTCTCCGTGAGCTTGTAACTGAATCTAGGGACCGAAAGAAAAAAAGTATCTGTGTTGACTAAAATATATGAATAGATATCCGGCCTCGGAAATAAATTATAAAGGGAACACTATGACATAAATTATGGCATTGAGGGGGATACTTTAAAAAGGCAGAAAATCATTTTACTGTGTAACTTTTTTTCTCCCTTATACTAAGACAGTGTTCATATTGAAGTCTTTTTTCAAGTGTAAATATATGTTTTATTCCCATTTCATTTCGTACAGTCACATGTATACTGTGCATAACCGGGGCATATAACATTGAGCAATAAACACAGCCCTCCCTCTTGTCAACAATACCCCCCAAAATACAAACCCAATATACCACCTTGACCCACCATACACCCTTTCTTTCGCCCCCCTCCAACTTTCGTTCTTCTTTCCAACATTCCCCTCTACTTCCCTACTTCCCCTCCCCCTCTATCACTCCTCTCTCCCAATACATTCCCTCCCTTCCTTCTCCTCCTCCCTCCAATCCTCTCTCCCACCCTCTCTACCCCTCTTTCTTCTTTCCCTCTACTCCTCCCTTCGGTGTATTTCTACTGTCTATCAATATATTCAGCTTGTCCTATTTTTACACTAAAATTAAAGAGCCACAGTATACAAGTGCAATCATTATCCCATATTGAAGTCTTAAAGGAATTAGTTTGAATGCTATCACATCTTTCCCCTTTCTAATTATGATTTACAGTCGCACAAGATCAATGCAAGCTACAAGGCCTTTGCAGCCATCCCAACAAACACACTGCTTCTGGAACAGAAGGTTAGTTGGGTGCCCAAAGATATGGGCTGGTGTTAATATTAATTTTGAAATTAAGGGCATAAGCAGATTTATTTATTTATTTGTAAAATTTATATGCCACCCAATCCCGAAGGACTCTGGGCGGCTTACAAAAAAGAGGGGAAAAAAACGGTTTAAAATCGCAACACCACATACATTCATTCTAATCGGGGTTGGACCTCAACAATGAGGTCAACAGCCCCAGGCCTGCCGAAACAGCCAGGTTTTAACAGCTTTTCTGAAGGCCATGAGAGTGGGTATGGTCCGGATCTCTGGGGGTAGCTGATTCCAAAGAGTCGGAACAGCCACAAGAGAAGGCTCTCCTCCGAGGGCCCGCCAGCCGACACTGTCTGGCTGACGGCATCTGAAGGAGGCCCACCCTGTGGGATCTCACCGGCTGCTGGGAGGTATGTGGCAGTAGGCGGTCTCGAAGGTACGCTGGTCCTAAGCCATGTAGGGCTTTAAAGGTGATAACCAACACCTTGAATTGCGTCTGGAGACCAATTGGTAGCCAGTGCAGCTCGTGGAGGACAGGTGTAACGTGGGTGTACCTCGGTGCACCCAATATCACTCGATATTGGGTGGTAGACATGGCTAGGAGACCCTTGGCACAATTCTATTTTGTGCACCAGTTGGGCCTGTTTCGAGATCAGGAGGCACTATTCATGGTTACCTAGTTCTTAGACATCTTCCCTTTGAACAGTTCTCACATGAGTTACGTAGACGTGTTATTGAAAAGCACTTGGAAACTTCAGATGCTCCAGAACACATAACCACTTGCAGATTGGACACTTTAAGGTGTACATTTTAAAAACACCCCATTACTTTGGAGCTGTCTCCCACAAATTTGTGTGTGTTCAAAAATCAGCTGCTTAACCAACAAAATAAATTAGACAAGAGCTTATTTTAATTATATTATAATGCTTAGAGGGTTGACTATCTGTCACAGTTGACTAGTATATGATATAAATTACTTTGTCAGATATTATATAAGTGGGTTGTTATTGTTATTCTTGTCTTAATATCAGAATTATACAAATTCATTCACAGGCCCTTGATGAACAAACCAAAGCAGAAGAGGAAGTGGAGGACAGAACTCTGGATACCCATTCAGAGGTGACAATTAATATCTCCGTGTTTAATTGGTTCTTTTTTTTATTCATTTCGTTTTGGCTGTATTGTTTTCCCGTCAAATTTCCACAATCAGAACTGAATAGGGAAAGAATTGCTTCAGCCTGCACCCTGCTATGGATGTCCTGGAGGTGACACACACTGTGCAATGCTTTGCATCTGAAAGTGAAAAAAAAATGCTTCAGAAAACGGATTAGTGTTTTCAGAGCAACTTGTGCAACTATTTAAAGCAACTGCACAAATCCTAGGAAAAAATGCCTCCTCCCCTCAACCTCTGTCGAGCCAAATCCTATAGGAATCCTTTGGTTTCACGGTGAGCTCATATGACCACTGAAGCCCCATTTGGCCTTTGAAGTGGAAGCGCTGATGAGCCGAGGTGGCGCAGTGGTTAGAGTGCAGCACTGCAGGCTACTTCAGCTGACTGCAGTTCAGCAGTTCGACTGTTCAACTCTCACCGGCTCAAGGTTGACTCAGCCTTCCATCCTTCCGAGGTGGGTGAAATGAGGACCCGGATTGTTGGGGGCAATACTGTAAACCGCTTAGAGAGGGCTGAAAGCCCTATGAAGCGGTATATAAGTCTAACTACTATTGCTATTGCTATTGTTGCACAACTTTAGAAACACCTGGTAAATAATCTGGTTGGGGAGGAGGAGGAGGAGAAGGAGGAGGAGGAGGAGGGTCCAAAATCAGGTTTAATTTTTCCCAGCTTTCCCAATGGATACATTTTATTAAAAAGTATAAGCTTTAGTGAGCTCCAGCTGTCTTCATCAACTGGATAGATGAGCTAAAAATGATGTAGGGTTTAAATTGGGATGAACTGGAGAGGGGAGGGTGGGGAACACACAACGCCTATGCAGATGCTGCTGCATGCGTGCAAGATTGCAAGGACTTTATCAATTAGCAAATGCAATGCGTTAAAACCCATTGTGGTTGTTGAGACCTTCTGAGAAATCTCTTGTTGCACATAAATTCGGCAATCTCTTGGCTCAAGGGTGCTGCTAAAATGGATCTGATTCAAAGCAGCTGTTAGGTAAGATCCCCGTTGGGAGAGCGAGTACGTTCAGAGAAGCGTTGTGAGAGTTGTGTTGGAGAACACACAAACCAGCATACAGAGACACTGCAGTTTAAGTAGGCTTTTACTTTTGTGGAAATAGAGGTATCAGAGTCCATCAAACAGTCCAAGTCAGACACGGATAAGACAGTCAGTCATCAATGTCTTTCAGTTAAGGGATAATCCAAATAACATAGTCCATAAACATACAAACAGTCCAGTACTTGAAGTTTGCTAGCAGTTGCAAAACTTACAATAGCTTACGGCACTTTCTAACAGTCAGCTTCCAAAACACTCAGATCAGATCAGCCCAGCATCTAACAAACAGAGAGCTAACAGTCATTCTGGCTCCCTCTTATGGCCGATTGAGGAAAACAGCAACCAATCACATTGATCTGAGTGACATGGGGTCCACTGTGGAGCCATGGACTATGCAAACTACCATATACTTAACAGGATGAAATGCAGAAAGCACACCAACAAGGGATCTCCTTGGCTTTCATTTTTCTTGGTGGTAAACTCTTACGGCAAGTTGGAGGGGGGGGGAAGTGTTTAGCTAGAAAAAAGTTGAAATAAGAGACACCTGTCTTCAGCTTCCCAAATTCTGCATAGCACCGCCCAGTCTTTATGTTTTGAAAAAGGGTATTATCAAAAGAAGAATGCCAGGAAATTTCCCCAGTACCAGGAACGTTCAATTTGGGTTGCAAAACTCTGATGACCACTGAGCAGAAAGCAAGAGAGACACCATAAAATTCTAGGCACCATCTAGTGGTCATCCAAAGTAGTGCAGTGCTGATCAAATAGCTCCGCGAGATACCACAAAATTCCAGGCACCATCTAGTGGTCATCCAAAGTAGTGCAGTGCTGATCAAATAGCTCCGCGAGATACCACAAAATTCTAGGCACCATCTAGTGGTCATCCAAAGTAGTGCAGTGCTGATCAAATAGCTCCGCAAAGTGGAACTCATCTCGATGCAGATAGTCCTTGACTTACAACCATTTGTTTAATGGCCATTCAAAGTTATAATGACACTGAAAAAAAAATCCAACTCTTGGCCCTTTCCCCTCACACTTACGGCCATTGCAGCATCCACGTGGTCATGGGATCAAAATCAGAATGGGTGGCAAGCGTCTCCCATTTACGACGGTCACAGTGTTCCTTTTGTTTACCTTCTCGCAAGCAAAGTCAAGGGGGGGGGAGCCAGACTCATTTAACAACTGTGCTTACTAACTGAACCAACGTGGTGGATTCACTTAACAATGGTGGCCCCGAAAAGACATAAAACGGGCAAAACTCACTTCATCTTGTTTGCCAATGGAAATCTGGGGTTCATAGTCATAGTCACTTTATTTGTATGCCGCCCTTTTCCCTGGGGGGACTCAAGGCGGCTCACAGTTCAAAAAGGGGGGGGGAAGGACAAACAATTTACAACATAAAGACACTACATCATTTAAAAACACAACAATCATACAATTCGAGTGGGGTTAGAGTCTTTAACCCCAGGCCAGCCAGGCCAGCCAGATTTTAAGGGCGGCGCAAAAGGTCTGGAGGGTGGTGAGGGTCCGAATCTCCACGGGGAGTTCATTCCAGAGGGTTGGAGCAGCCACCAAGAAGGCTCTCCTCCGGGTAGTTGCCAGTCTACACTGGCCGGCTGATGGAATTCGGAGGAGGCCTAATCTATGGGATCTAATTGGTCTATTGGAGGTAATTGGCAGTAGGCGGTCTCTCAAGTACCCAGATCCAATACCATGAAGGGCTTTGTAGGTGACAACTAGCACCTTGAAGCGCACCCGGAGATCAACAGGCAGCCAGTGCAGCTCACGGAGGATAGGTGTTACGTGGGTGAAACGAGGAGCACCCACGATCGCTCGCGCGGCCGCATTCTGGGCTAGCTGAAGTCGCCGAATAGTTGTGATCCTGTGAGAAAGAAGCGGGGCTAACAAGATGTTTAATCTCTGGAGTTGAAAATCAGAGGAAATCATTTTCTCTCTTTGAAAACCCCGTAGATGTGCTCGCCTGCCCAACTCAGGCAACAAACAGAAGAACTTTGTGCTGCTATTGATGAAGTCTTGCAAGAGCCTTCGCCCAGGGTATGCTAACGTCTACAACTGCTTCCTTGTTCGGGTTGCTTCCTTTCGCCTTCTGTCATTGAACGCCTGCTCTTTTCAATCCATTCTTACAGCACCGATGTAATTCATCTCCAGGCTCCCTGAAGAGCGTACTCGATTCAAATACGGGCAAAGTAAGTGAATAAGAATGCGAATGAAAATGAGCCACGGTGGCACAGTGGTTAGAGTGCAGTACTGCAGGCTACTTCTGCTGCAATGGTGGGTAGCAGGTGTACGGGCCAGTGGTGGGTTTCAAAAATTGTTCGAACCTACTCTGTGGGTGTGGCCGCCTTTGTGGGAGTGGCTTGCCGCCCATGTGACCGGATGGGAGTGGCTTGCTGCCCATGTGATCGGATATGAAGATGCCGACGACACTTGTCAGAACCACCTTAAATTACCTCACACACAGCACTGGCATGCATAAGAATAGGATGTAAGCTTGTTTTTTTTTAAAGGCATCTTTGGTTTGCGTTAAAACAACTTCAACACACGCAAAGTTCTGATTGCACCACAAACGCAGTAGTCATCCTTACCTTTCACAGAGGCCCTGAGTTTTATAAATAGGAGCATGATAGTGTAGAATAATCATATCCAAAGACCAGTGGTGGGTTTCAAAAATTTTTGGAATCTCTTCTGTAGGTGTGGCCTGCTTTCCGGGTCCACTGGTGGAACCTCTTCTATCTGGTTCGGTAGATTTGACGAACCGGTTCTACCGAATAGGTGCGAACTGGTAGCACCCCACCTCTGGTACGGGCATACCGGAGCCTGCCTGGAGCACCGGGTACCGTGCTCGGGAGGGCCCATCTGCCCACCACGCTCCTTACCTGTCTTTAAAGCCTTTGGCACTTCTGTGCACGTGTATACAGCGCCTGCGCGACTCTCCGCCGAGCAGCTGGAGTGTCGCGGAGGCTTGCGGAGGTGTTGCTGGAAGGTAAGACGCATGTGTGCACTGCACATGTGTGTGTGCGTGCGTGCTCAGCGCATTCATGTGGAGGACACCAGGCCCCTTTGCAACCATAGTGGTTGCAACGGAATCCGGAACCCACCACTGTTCTGCTGCCTGCCAGCTGCCTGCAATTTGACAGTTCAAATCTCACCAGGCTCAAGGTTGACTTAGCCTTCCATCCTTCTGAGGCGGGTAAAATGTGGACCCAGATTGTTGAGGCCAATATGCAAACACTATAAACCCTTTAGAGAGGGCTGTAAAGCACGGTGAAGCGGTATATAAGTCTAAGTGTTGTTGCTAATGAAACCCCATCAAAGTCTCAATGTTATTTTTTGTTGCTGTTGTTGAAACAGGGATGTAAAGATGACTGCTAAACTTAAATAGTAAAAAGGGAGATGTAAAGTTCTCTAACTTTTTCTTTTGCTTTCACTTTGACAACATAGAACAGCATTTGATTTTTTTTAAAAAAAATTAATATAACATTTACCGAAGGAATTTTTAGAAAGATAAAAACGATACAAATATTAGAAAAGCGGAAAATGAGGAAGAACAGTGAATAATAATAAAACAGGAAGAGAAAAAAAGATGAAGAAGCATCTTCCGATCTTTTTGACAAGAGTTATACAGGAATTTAGTTTTTACCCTAATTTTACATATGCCGGAGACAGTTTGAAAGAAATGGAATCATTTACATGAAAATAATAGATGATGGTTGAAGGATCTAACCGGCCCTGTAGAATCTTTTTTCATCACTGGATTTAAACTGACTTGCAAAGGAAATTTGGCAGGAGATTCACTTCTTGAGCCCTGATTAGTATTTAAGGATTCTGTAGGGACTCTGAATTCCCCTTGATTTATACTGAGGCATCGCCTCGTCTTGCTTAATGGAGCAATATCAGCCACAGAGTTTGTTGATGATCCAGATATAGAGGTTTGGCTATCTGGGTGCAGAGGTATCTCCCCTTCACGCAGAGGTAGAAACGCCTTTAATGAATTGGTGGTTATTGTCATGTTGGGCAAACTCAATTTAATGCCTTTGGAACGAGCTCCCCGTGGAGATTCGGACCCTCTCCACCCTTCAGGCCTTCCGGACGGCCGTGAAGACCTGGCTGTCCCAGCAAGCCTGGGGTTGAGTTCCCCCCCCCCACTCGAATTTGCTGTGTCTGTTGTGCTTTTAAGTTGTTCGTATTGTCTGATTGTTTCTGTCTTACTTTTTGTAATTTCCCCTCCCTTGGCTTTTGTTCAGCCGCCCTGAGTCCCTTCGGGGAATAGGGCGGCCTACAAATTGAATAAACTCCAAACTCCAAGGTCCTATATTGAGTTCATTAGCTCCTCCTGAGAACGCATAGTAACGGGTGCATTGAGTCAAATTTCTCTCCCTCCTTCAGCCCTTCTGGATATCTTCCCTGAAGAATATACGTACCTTATCAGAAACCTTCCTGGATGTACCCTCCCGTTACACCTTGGCAAGCTTCCCAGGAGTCAGGAGTGGCAGGCACAGATATTTTAAAATATTCCAGTTGGCAGAATCCCAAAGCTGTGTAGAAAAGGCTTAAGAGCATTTGGGGGTAATACGAGTTGTTGAAACAACAGCAAAAGCCTCTTAAAGCCTTGGCAGTGTGGGAGCCTTGTTATCTGTGGTTAATTCTGCCGGTGTTCTTTTACACCTAAGCAACTGTGACAGATTTCAGGACGAGCCTTCTCTTTTGGCTTTTTATGTGGATCGTTTCTATATGCAGGTAGTCCTCGACTTACAACAGTTCATCCAGTGACCATTAAAATCGCAACAGCACTGGGGGAAAAAAAGTTGACTCATGACCGTTTCCCACAGTTACGACCTTAGCAGCATCCTCATAGTGGGGTGATCAAAATTTGAATTGATTTGATTTATTGCATTTCTATGCCACCCTATTCCCAGAGGGACTCAGGGCGGCTCACAAACCAAAGTAAGGGGGGGGAATACAAACATGGAGGAAAGACAATGGACAAACAACTACAACAATTTAAAAACAGTCAACAACCACACAATTCGAGCGGGGGGCGGGGAACTCATCAGCCCCAGGCCTGTCGGAACAGCCAGGTTTTAAGGGCTTTGCGAAAAGCCTGAAGGGTGGTGATAGTCCGAATCTCCACGGGGAGCTCGTTCCAGAAGACCAGAGCAGCCACAGAGAAGGCCCTCCTCCGGGTAGTAGCCAAACGGCATAGATGGAATTCAGAGGAGGCCTGATCTGTGGGATCTAATGGGTCTATTGGAGGTAATTGGCAGCAGGCGGTCTCTCAAGTACCCAGGTCCAATACCATGAAGGGCTTTATAAGTGATGACTAGCACCTTGAAGTGTATCCGAAGACCAATAGGCGGCCAGTGCAGCTCGCGGAGGATAGGTGTGACGTGGGTGTACTGGGGTGCACCCACAATCGCTCGCGCGGCTGCATTCTGGACCAGCTGAAGTCTCCAAATGCTCTTCAAGGGCTGCCCCATGTAGAAAATTCAGATAGCAATAGCAGTTAGACTTATATAACGCTTCATAGGGCTTTCAGCCTTCTCTAAGCGGTTTACAGAGTCAGCATATTGCCCCCAACAACAATCCGGGTCCTCATTTTACCCACCTCGGAAGGATGGAAGGCTGAGTCAACCCTGAGCCGGTGAGATTTGAACAGCCGAACTGCAGAACTAGCAGTCAGCTGAAGTAGCCTGCAGTGCTGCATTTAACCACTGTGCCACCTCGGCTCCTTGTCGACCGGTTCATATTTATGGCGGTTGCAGCATCCCGGGGTCATGGGATCACCTTCTGCAACCTTCTGACAAGCACAGTCGATGGGGAAGCCAGATTTCGCTTAACAACCAGCTTACGAACTGAACAACTCCAGCGAATGTAGGGAGTCCAGATTCACTTCACAACGGAGGCAAGAAAGGTCACGAAATGGGGCAAATTTCACTTAACAAATGTCTCGCTTAACAACAAAAAAATTGGGGGGTCAGTTGTGGCCATAAATCAAGGACCACTTGTATAACATGCTTTTCCCCCCAGTTGTAGTACTTATGTTTCAAATGGCCCTTCAGTGCTAAGCTTTGAATTCTCTGTATCATAGAATATTGTATTTCTCTGTGTTTCTGTGTGTTTCTGTGTGTGTGTGTGTGTGTGTGTGTGTGTGTGTGTGTGTGTGTGTGTTAGTGTACACTAGCCAGTATTGGCATTCTCACCACCTTCCTTTACAAAGCCAGGGAATCCTTCTTCTCCTAGCCTTTTTATTTCTTTTAGCTTTTTCTCGGCCTCTGACAGCTGATCAATATACAGATTTGACCTTGTGGGCCGTAAGCAAGCGGTTATTTTGCAGCTAAAGACAGTTCTGTGTTGGCCTCTAATAGGTTGGGATCAGTGGTGGGTTTCAAAAATTGTTCGAACCTACTCTGTGGGTATGGCCTCCTTTGTGGGAGTGGCTTGCCGCCCATGTGACCGGATGGGAGTGGCTTGTCACCCATGTGACCGGATATGAATATGCCGACGACACTTGTCAGAACCACCTTAAATTACCTCCCACACAGCACTGGCATGCATAAGAATATGATGTAAACTTGTTTTTTAAAAGGCATCTTTGGTTTGCATTAAAACAACTTCAACACACGCAATGTTCTGATTGCACCACAAACGCAGTAATCATCCTTACCTTTCACAGAGGCACTGAGTTTTATAAATAGGAGCATGATAGTGTAGAATAATCATATCCAAGGACCAGTGGTGGGTTTCAAAAAAGTTTGGAACCTCTTCTGTAGGTGTGGCCTGCTTTCTGGGTCCACTGGTGGAACCTCTTCTAACCGGTTCGGTAGATTTGACGAACTGGTTCTACCGAATAGGTGCGAACTGGTAGGAACCCACCTCTGGTTGGGATCCAGTTCATCGGTCTCAGATTCCATTCTCACTACTTCTCTGTCTTTGTCTATTACTTATCAGGGGATGAGAGCTTGTCAGAATCACAGTCAAATAAGATACGGTACTTATCAACTGTTGATTGAAGAGGTGCGATAGGCTTTTGGGTAGCTCAGAGAGTCCTGTTTTTTGGTTGCTTATCTTTTTTCAGTTCAGAGGTTTTTCTACCACGGGTTTTCAGCCCTTTCAGAGGTGGTATTCAGCAGGTTATGACCAGTTCTGGAGAACCAGTACCGGAAATTTTGAGTAGTTCAAAGAACCGGTAAATACCACCTCTGGCTGGCCTCGCCCTTGTCTATTCTCTGCATTCCGAGTCCCAGCTGATCAGGAGGAAATGGGGATTTTGCAGTAACCTTCCCCTGGAGTGCAGAAGGAATGGAGATTTTACAGTATCCTTCCCCTGCCATGCCCACCAAGCCATGCCACGCCCGCCGAACCGATAGTAAAAATTTTTGAATCCCACCACTGTGCCCTTTGTGCTAGTTGCCTTTGTCGCATTGCTATTTTTACTTCCTCCAGATGTGTTGGTGTTTTGGGTCCCTTGTACATTTAATAAAACTCATAAAACTTTAAAAACAGCATAACAGCAAGACGAGGATAAGAGAAATGCGTTAAAAGGTAAGTTAAGGGATAGGTTTGTTCGAGCACAGTTGCCCTTACATGCCTATAATTCAACCCACAGCTTTCTTACTGTTTTTGTTGTTGGATGGGAATGGAAAACAAATTCCAGCAGTGCCCAAATGTGACAATTTAGCAAAAAAAAGTTTTCTGCACAATGCCAAACTGTTCTAACACAAAATTGTTGGATTCCTTGCAGATGTCTACTGCTCCACAGAGGCCAGCTGGCAGGGAAACCAAATATGTAAGTATCTTCATAAGATGGTCTTCACATTTGTTTTTAATAGCAGGACACACCTTTGAGAGGACTTGTGAGAACTCTGCCACTAATGATTGAATAATTAAAATGAGTCTCCAAAAACTGTGGTTTAGGCTGAGCTGAGAATAGCCTTCCTTCCTTCTTTTCCTTCCTTCCTTCCTTCCTTCCTTCCTTCCTTCCTTCCTTCCTTCCTTCCTCTTTTCATTTTGAATTAAGCACTGATCAAAGCATCTTGCAATTTTGTGAGAGGCAAGAATGCTGCATTCAAATCGACATTGTGAGTTGCAATTGCTATAATTTTAGCTTCTATCGGATTGAATGACAGAAATCCATCTCTGAGGAATGGAGAATGTGCACATTTTGGAAAGCATTTGTATTTTATTCATCTCCATCCCATCAACATGTCATCATAAAGTTCCGTGGAGAAACATACTCATACAAAGTTGGATTTTCTTCCACTTCATTTTAACATTCATTTAAAAAGATAGTAATGGCATTTTCTCCTTATATCAATAACAAACTGCTGAAAAACAAGGTGAAAAAAATCAATATAAATGAATACATGTTTTAATTTCTCTTGGATGTACTTTGTATTAGACATTAGTAAAGACATTAGGGCTACCCCAAAAATCTAGAACCAGAGCTGCAAAAATCCAGATACCAGAAAAAACCTGCAGAAAACTCAATTTGCTATCCTAGAGTGGTTGGCTGAAATTTTGCATCACAGAAACAATAGTCCTAATATTTATATTAAAGCTTTGTAGTGAAAGTTTACTTCGTAAATGATTTGTGGGTAGGAACTAAGAGAAACTCTAGGAAGAAGATATTTGTGCCGCTTCCTGTAGTCATCAGGAGTCAATGTGGATAAAAAAGTTAGGAGAAAAGAATGTAGAATCTCATCATGACTATAAGTATTGATTAAATGTCATCAAGCCAATATTGACTCTTGCCAACTTTTTCCGGGATGACATAATGATTATAAACCGACTCAAATTCATCCTTATTTCATACTTCTGCCCAATATGATTAATATCCATCTGTGTCCCGATGCTTATTTCCAAGAAATATATCCTAATTAATCAATAGCCTAGCAAGAGAGTTTTATTGCAGCAAGGTACAGAACTATAAATTCCTTTGTCATCTACTCAAGTGCTAATGGTAAGGTGAGTTAAAACAGAAAATCATATATACTGTAGGTTTTCCTCTTCTGTGATTGTTCAAAATTCTTTTGTGATTGTTCTTTTGTGATTGTTCACAAGACAATCTTTTGTGATTGTTCAAAATTCTAACAGTGCTTAACAAGGAGATTTATGACTGATCCTCCTAACTGCGATCATAGCAGGATCCCTGTCAGTGGTGGGTTTCAAAAATTGTGGGTGTGGCCTCCTTTGTGGGAGTGGCTTGCTGGCCATGTGTTTTCTCTCTCTCTCTCACCTTCCTTTTGTCTCTCTGTCCCTTTTGCCTTTTTTTCTTTTATCTTTCTTTCTTTCTTTCTTTCTTTCTTTCTTTCTTTCTTTCTTTCTTTCTTTCTTTCTTTCTTTCTTTCTTTCTTTCTTTCTTTCTTTCTTTCTTTCTTTCTTTCTGGACCCGGATTGTTGGGGGCAATATGCTGACTCTGTAAACCGCTTAGAGAGGGCTGAAAGACCTATGAAGCGGTATATAAGTCTAACTGCTATTGCTATTGCTCTTTCTTTCTTTCTTTCTTTCTTTCTTTCTTTCTTTCTTTCTTTCTTTCTTTCTTTCTTTCTTCCTTCCTTCCTTCCTTCCTTCCTTTCTTTCTTCCTTTCTTTCTCTTTCTATTTCTCTCTCTGTGTGAGTCTGTCTGTCTTTCTGTGTGTGTGTGTGTGTATGTGTGTGTGGTGGGTTTCAATTTTTTTTAGAACCTCTTCTGTAGGTGTGGCCTACTTTCCAGGTCCACTGGCGGAACCTCTTCTAACCGGTTCAGTAGATTTGACGAACCGGTTCTACCGAATAGGTGCGAACTGGTAGGAACCCACCTCTGATCCCTGTGGTTCTATAATTGCAATTTGGGCAAACATGGTGTGCAATTACATGTGTTGGGGGCAATATGCTGACTCTGTAAACCGCTTAGAGAGGGCTGAAAGCCCTATGAAGTGGTATATAAGCCTAACTATTGCTATTGCTATTGCTCACAGTTACATGATTGCCGTTTGCAAACTTCATGCTGGCTTCTGACAAGTAAAGTCAATGGGGACGATGGTAGGAAGTCGCAAATGATGATCATGAAACATCATGCTTAATAGTCATGCAGGATTCACTTAACGACGATAACTAGAGCTGCCACAACTGTCGTTGTGAGTTGTCAGGATCATGTGATGTCACATTTTATGACCAGGTCACTTAGAAATGGAGTTGCCAGTCCCAATTGTTAAGTGAAGGCTATTTCAAGATAGGTTAATGTTCCATGTTTAGGTAACATCAGAAACCCCAGCATACATGCATTATTGATTTTATAACAAGACTTCTTATTCATATCTTTACACCACATAGCAATAGCAATAGCAGTTAGACTTATATACCGCTTCATAGGGCTTTCAGCCCTCTCTAAGCGGTTTACAGAGTCAGCATATCGCCCCCACAGTCTGGGTCCTCATTTTACCCACCTCGGAAGGATGGAAGGCTGAGTCAACCCTGAGCCGGTGAGATTTGAACCGCTGAACTGCTGAACTAGCAGTCAGCTGAAGTGGCCTGCAGTACTGCACTCTATCCACTGCACCACCTCGGCTCTAAGTGGTCTGCACATTCAAGCAGCAGACATTCTCAAAATAGAGGGACTTCGGTTGTAAAATGAACCTCGTAGTCATCCTATTTATAATCTGGTTTCTTGGTTTTTTCTGATGGACAGTTCCAAGGAGAAACAATGAAAGTGGATTCATTTTGTTCTGTAAAGTCAATAAAAGCAAAAACAGAGAAATAACACACTTTGGTCTGCCCATGTTATGCCAATCCTTTGGGATCAATTACCAGCATGGAAGTGATCATTCTGTCACAAAGCTGAAATATTATCCCCATCATTGGATAAGACATATGCAATTGCAGGTTATCTGCTGTAAATGTGGAAGCTTCTATTGAATAGTTTTCAGCGTTAGCATGTCTATAATATAAATATGGGTAAATACTATGAATACTTTATTTTTTAAAAATATATTTTTATTCTTTTTAAACAAAACAACACGTACAAAACAAAGCAAGAGAAGGAAAAAAAAACCAATTTTCCTCCATTTCATCAAGCATGTCATTTGGTTACAAGTTTTTGTGCATCAATTCTTATGATAAAAAGATTAACATCACTGGTTTTGCATTAAACATAAATGGATATTTCGCTGTCATTGAGCATTATGTGTTCAAATTACCATTAATATTCTTTCATTTGTAACAATCCTTATTTCCTTGAATTCATAATTATCTATCAAATAACAATGAGTCTTTAAAGTATTATAATATCACCTATCTCCAAGGAGAATAAGCAGAAATTAGAACAAAGAATTCCCATTGATTTATAATATACATTCATATTTTCAATTGGCCATAATGTCACCAATCATCCACAGTTCCAAAAATAGTTTTCCCGATAATATGAATACTTTAGATCAGTGTTTTTCAACCTTTTTGTGCAAAGGCACACTTTTTTCATGAAAAAAAATCACGAGGCACACCACCATTAGAAAATGTTAAAAAAAATTAACTCTGTGCCTATATTGACTATATATAAAGTGTTTTTCCCACGGCACACCTTACACTATGTCACGGCACACTAGTGTGCCGCGGCACAGTGGTTGAAAAACACTGCTTTAGATTGCTAGTGAGCATACTTCTTTTTAGCATCTTTTCCTCTTTGCTTACGTTTCAAATGGTTCTACAATATGGTGATGATTTTGATTGTTTATATTAAAAAAAGGAAAGAAAGAACAGCTGGCCCCTGAGTTCATTTTATGCTTGAAAGTCACCTGTTTATTTTTCTCAAGACAAAAGAAATGCTCAAACCAAGTCGAAACAAAAAAAAAACAATAGCAATAGCAATCGCAATAGCAGTTAGACTTATATACCGCTTCATAGGGCTTTCAGCCCTCTCTAAGCGGTTTACAGAGTCAGCATATCGCCCCCACAGTCTGGGTCCTCATTTCACCCACCTCGGAAGGATGGAAGGCTGAGTCAACCTTGAGCCGGTGAGATTAGAACCGCCGAACTGCAGATAACAATCAGCTGAAGTGGTCTGCAGTGCTGCACCCTAACCACTGCACCACCTCGGTTCTTTTCACAAAGATGGACACAGAAGTGTGTGCTATTGAATCCCCTCTTCTTAACATAAGTAACTCTCCCTGATTTAAGATTCTTTTCACTGAGTTAATATTGTAAATTTTTTGTTCCAGGCCAATCTCTACTTAACGGCTCCTGCAGTGACTGGGACACACAAGGTACATTTCTAGTTCACTACTATCCTCTTCAGAATATGAATTATGTTGAGTGGACTGAGTGAACCACATTCTCAGACTTCATGTGGTTTGAATAAAAATTTCACATAAAGACACAACGGTGGCAGACCCAACAATAAAGATGTGGCATCAAAGCAGGCCCAAAGAATTATCCTTATGTTGAAAAAGTCCTGGGGAAATGTTTTTCTTAATATCGGAACTCTCTTAAGAAAGAATGTGCCAAAGTCAAAAAGAAATAATTTGGCTCCACTGGGAACTATATGCTTGACTATATGTGTAAGGCCATCCCTAATTAAGAAAAGATTTGACAACCAGTTATCTGAAATGGTATAGGGCCGTGGGACATGGTGCCCTCTTTTCGAGCATGCGAGCTGTTGCCACAGCTCACGTCCACTGTGCTTTTGGGTCTCTGCTGTGCACGTGCAGGGGTGGGGTGCATGCAGATGTGCGCACATGGGTGGGGGGATGGGGGATATATGTGCATTCATAGGGAAGTGAGGAGTGTGGGTTGGGGGATAGACCCATTAGATCACACAGGGTTGGCCTCCTCCGGGTTCCGTCTACTAGCCAATGCCACCTGGCTACTACCCGGGGGAGGGCCTTCTCTGTGGCAGCTCCGGCCCTCTGGAATGAGCTCCCCGCAAGGATTCGGACCCTCGTCTCTCTCTCCAGGCCTTCCGAAAAGCCGTCAAAACCTGGCTTTGCCGGCAGGCCTGGGGTTGATGAGTTCCCCTCCTGTCTCGACTTGTATGGTTGTGTGATTCTTGGTTATTTTAATTATCTGTATTCTGTTCTGTGTTCCCCCTTTCCCCTTTTTGAGTTGTTCGCTGCCCTGAGTCCTTCCCGGAGAAGGGCGGCATACAAATAATAAAATTCAATTCAATTCAATTCAATCCCTGCGTTAAAGTTAAAAAGGCTAAGATGGCAAATATTTGATAGAAAAGACAGAGTGTGTGTTTTCTTTCCCCCCCACACTTCTTTTGTCTCCTACCTTTATTTTTTTTTATTTTTCATTGTATTGTAAAATTCTAATTAGAGAGGTAGAGAGAAACTCTCAGCTTTTCCAAATTTAATTAATATGGAAAATGTAGTTACATATAAAGTTATTGAACAGGCAGGGGGAGATTAAAACTAGATTAGATTTGACCTCACAAGGGATGCAAATATAATGGTGGTCTTATTTACAGATACAGTCAAGGTTTCCAAAGGATAGGGAAAAGGAAGGTATTGTCAAAGACTACACAACATTAGATAAACTTTTGATACAGACAGAAAACAGGCTTATCAAAGTGTTGTATAGATTTTTGTTGGAATACAAGCTAGAGGAGGAGCATGTCAAAGAAACTATGGTCACCTGGGGAAAAATTTCGGTTACAATGTGGAATTGGCTAAGTGGGAACAACTTTGGATACTTAATCAGAAACTAACAATGGCTATGGCGTATAAAGAAAATCTTTATAAGATGTTCTACAGATGGCATCCCCCCCCCCCAGCACGGCCCTCCAAAATGTTTAAAAGTCTGGACCCAAATTGTTGGAAGTGTAAAAAAAACACCAGGCACTTTTTATCATATGTGGTGGACGTGCAATGAGGCAAAAAAATTATTGGAAAATGATTCAATCATGGTTAGAACAAATGGTGGGAGACCAAATCTTGTTTAAACTGGAAATTTTTCTCCTAGGTATAATACCGGAGGGGTTTAAGAAAGATACACTTTATTTAATTATACATGTACTAACTGTGGAGCGCATAACTTATGCACAATACTGGAAAAAAGAAAATACACCATCAGAGCTAGATATAATCAGAAAAGTGTTGGCCTGCGCAGAAGCAGATAGGCTCACTCTTGAACTTAAAAATAAAGGGGAATCAGAATATTTTGAAGTCTGGAACAGATTTTATGACTGGTATAAGACAAGGTGACAAGACTGGAACAAACTGTAAATATTGTGATTGGACAGAAGGATTGATAATGTATTAAGTAGGCTAATTGTCAATGGTTGAGACTAGCTGTATATAATGTGAATGTATGGTCATTTCGACTTCACGGTACTACATGGTTTTAAATGTAAAAAAAATAAAAATATATTGAAAAAAAGAAACTCTCAGGTTTTAAGGATTGTATTCGTTTTCTTTCCCATAAATTAATAGTTCTGACCTAGCCTCATTTGAAGGCCCAGGGCATCAGTAATAGCCGCCTGCACGATGCATGGAAGCACCATTATAGCTATTACATATTTCATTTTACTTTATTTATTCATTAGATGTATATCCCGCCTTTCCTCCAGGAGCTGAAGGAGGCATACCTCCAACAACCCTGTGAGGTAGGTCTGGCTGAGGGATAGAGATGTGTTCTGACCCCCTCGTCCATCCAGTAACAAAAGCCGAGACACGCTTAATGAGAATGTCCTTTAATAACAAGACCAGACTCTTCAGTGGCTGAAAGCCAAGTAAACAAACAGATAAGGACCTTGGCAGCAATTCAGACAAACCTTGGCAGCAATCCAGCCTGCCAAGTTAGTTTCTCTTTAGTCCAAGCGTTGACTTCTGCAAGAAGGGCGTGGCACAAGCAGTCTTTTTTATAGTCTGGAGAGGAGCCTAATGACCATCAGCGGAGCGTAATTATCTCCTGTAATTACGTAATTGCTCCTGACGTCGAGTAGCTCTTCGATGGTGTGCATCCTGGAATAACTCACTGTTGGTTTCTGGATCACTCTCCCTTGTCTCCTCCCCACTGATCCAAGGCTCAGGCACCACCTGGTGGCCAACCAGTCTCTCTGCGCCCTGCTCGGAGTCGGAACCCTGTCCAGGGTCTTCCACATCCTCCAGGGCCGACTCATAGGGCCCCTCGCTGTCTGAGTCTGGTGACAGCTCCAACGGCTCATGCTGGGCCACAACAGAGATGAGCTAAAAGTAAGTCATTCAGTAGGTTTTCATGGTTGAGGGTGGAGTTGAACCTGGCTCTCCCTAATTAAAGCCCAATCCGTTAACCATTATGCTACACTGAAGCTTCTCAGGGCTAAAGTGCTTTGTTTTCAGTGTTAGCATAGAAGGTGGCATGTGCCAGCATGTGGTTTACCAATATAGGAACAATGAACACGCCAGTTTGAGGGTTTCCATGACCTGAACCACTGATAAAGAATGTGAAAGGCGGAAACAGTTCTGGCTAGTATATTCACTTTTTTGGCACATGATCTCAAAAATTTGGATTAGAACTTCTTGCCTAATAGACCAAACTCTCTGTACTATATATCATCTCTGTTAAAGTTGGCACACACACACACACACACACACACACACACACACTCGTATTCGTTCATTCATTCTGAAACATTCATCTACGCTTTTGCATTGGCTCGAACGTTGCACATTTGTCATTCCAGCCTGTGGACTTTTTTTTTTAACATTTCTGTATCACGTTCTCTCTTCCCTACTAGACAAAGCCTGGGGTAATCCGACCAACTACAGTGAAAGCAAAAATAATAATAAAAGAAGAAGAAAAAGAAGAGCCTGTCCAGCCAAACCCGTTCAGAAAATATTTGGAAGAAAGAAGTGATCTTCAGACCGAACAGGTAGAGTCCCCCCCCCACTCCTTCCTTTTCTAATTCTGCATCCTTTATCAGGATTTCCTTCCTGTGTGGACCGTTACAGAGGACTTGGTCGAAGGCTCCTCTTGGTGAGCATTTAAGAGAGGTGCAAATAACATAATTGCACAGTGGTTATTTTTTCTTCCTGTTTGTTTTTCCTGGATTTTCGGCAGAGTTCACTTGTTTTGCACTGCACCTGCCTCGTTCTCAAAGCAACACTATCAGTGCAGAATGTAATGAAGGGTTTTGTTTATCAACTGGCTTGCCTTACAGCCCTGTCCTGATTTGGGCTGTGAGGAGAGTGTTGGTCCCAAGGCCATCCAGGCAGCTTCCGGGCTTCAGGGAGGACTAGCACATGACTGTCCCCATCCCTATTCCAGCACTTGGCTCTCTGAATAACCTATGAGCGAGATTAGAAAAAAGAAGTTAAAAACATATGGCACAAGATAGTCTTCGTTCTGTTTCATGGTTGCCCATTTCCTACTCCCCAGCCTCCTCTACAGAGGTGAGTTCCTACCAGTTCACACCTATTCGGTAGAACCGGTTCGTCAAATCTCCCGAACCGGTTATAAGAGGTTCCACCAGTGGACCTGGAAATCAGGCCACACCTACAGAAGAGGTTCCAACATTTTATGAAACCCACCACTGGAGGAGAGAGATACACACACACACAGAGACAGACAGACAGACAGACAGACAGACAGACAGACAGACAGACACAGAGAGAGAATCACATAGAGAGACACAGAGGGAGGGAGGGAGGGAGGGAGAGAGAGAGAGGCAAAGAGCCACAGAGAGAGAGAGAGAGAGAGAGAGAGAGAGAGAGAGAGAGAGAGAGACAGATTCACACAGAGAGAGAAAGAGAAAGAAAGGAAGAAAGAAAGAAAAAAAGAAAGAAAAAGTGAGAGAGATGAAAGAAAAAAAGAAAAAAGAGACAGGGAGACAAAAGGAAGGAAAGAGAGAGAGAGAGAGAGAGAAAGAGAGAGAGAGAGAGAGAAAGAAAACACATGGCTGGCAAGCCACTCTCACCAGGTCACATGAGCGGCAAGCCACTCCCACAAAGGAGGCCACACCCACAGAGTAGGTTCGAAAATTTTTTGAAACCCACCACTGATCCTCTAGTAAGGGTGAGGTCTATGTGAGCAGAAAACAAGTGGCTTCCTTCCTTCTCTGACCGATCCAGAAGTCCTCTGACTGTTTGGAGTGGATTTCTGAAAAAGGCTCAGCCTCCCGATTCTGTGATAATTATTTCTCAGAATAGCCAAATTTCACAGGGTTATAATCTGAATAATACACAAAGATATTCACGTAGGGTTAGGGTTAGAAAAAAAGAGGAAAAGATGTAAGTGCAATAAATAAACTTAAAAAAATAAATCCAGCAGTGTTGCTACATAGAGGACTGAACCAAATGTTCTTTTCAAAAGATATCAATCCACACCTGTATACGAAAGTGCCTTTGGAGGCTAGTACAGGGCTTAAAAAGATAACGCTAACCATAACAATACTCAGAGTCAAACACATGTACTTTTATAGTTTGCTCCAGTCAAAATAACATAAAATACAATGGGGCTTTAAATAATCATAATTACCATTATGATTTAAGCTTTCACTCACTTCTCTATCATATGCATAAAGTGTGCTCTAAAGCTGATGAAATAAATAGATACTGTAGCAGTGGTGGGTTTCAAAAATTTTTCGAACCTACTATGTGGGTGTGGCCTCCTTTGTGGGAGTGGCTTGCCGGCCATGTGACCTGGTGGGAGTGGCTTGCCGCCCATGTGTTCTCCCCCCCTCCCTCCCTCCCTCCCTCTCTCTCTCTCTCTCTCTCTTTCTCTCATTCCTTTTGTCTCTCTGTCCCTTTTTCCTTCTTTTCTTTCATCTCTCACTCTTTCTTTCTTTCTTTCTTTCTTTCTTTATTCCTTTCTTTCTCTTTCTCTTTCTCTCTCTGTGTGAGTCTGTCTGTCTGTGCATGTGTGTGTGTGTGTGTGTGTGTGTGTGTGTGTGTGTGTGTGTGTAAGTTATGGGTTTCAAAAAAGTTTGGAACCTCTTCTGTAGGTGTGGCCTGCTTTCCGGGTCCGCTGGTGGAACCTCTTCTAACCGGTTCGGTAGATTTGACGAACCGGTTCTACCGAACTGGTGCGAACTGGTAGGAACCCACCTCTGTACTGTAGTCACTAAAATGTTTAGAACTGCTGTTAGAGATAGGCTTAATCTCACAGGGCCAGTTTAGTCCCACAGAATTAGTGCCTTTAAAAACTCTGGTTTGTGCTGCTCTCAAGATGAATGAAAAAGTTGCCAAGAGATTAAATTTTTGCCTGTCAGAGATTTGTTGAACTCTCTTCTTCTCAAAGGAGAACTTCTCTGTCCCTAACTTTCAACCACTATAGAGATTAGAAATTTGTTTCTGCCTCCCTCTCCCACTAGGAGTCTATTGACACGAAATGGCACATTTTGGTTTCTCTATCTGAGCTATTCATTCCAGCCTGTATGTGTGGAATAAGATGAGCTTATTGTAAACTGGTATTTTGGGTTATCAGTCGTAAACTACACTGAAAAGAAGTTGAGTCATGGCAACCAGATTTCTATTCGTTTTGGGTTGAAATGTTTCATTGTTTATCCTGAAGGAGTTACTTGGATAAGCAGAGAAATGTTTCAAACAAACAAACAAAAAATATAGTTGCCATGACCCAACTTCTAAGCAACTCTACCTGGATGACCAAGAATCTTCATAAACAGTTCAGCGGGAAGATGCAAATCTTCCAAGTAAATAAGAGAGAAGTCTCAGGACAGATTCAGGTTTTTTCCTGAGACAATATTAGCAATAGCAATAGCAGTTAGACTTATATACCGCTTCATAGGGCTTTCAGCCCTCTCTAAGCGGTTTACAGAGTCAGCATATCGCCCCCAACAACAATCCGGGTCCTCATTTTACCCGCCTCGGAAGGATGGAAGTCTGAGTCAACCCTGAGCCGGTGAGATTTGAACAACCGAACTGCAGAACCGCAGTCAACTGAAGTAGCCTGCAGTGCTGCATTTAACCACTGCACCACCTCGGCTCTATTATAGTCAGACAGATTTGTATTTGTATAGTGACTTAAATAATTTACAAGTTATAGATGCCTGAAGATACTGACCAGTGGTGGGTTCCAGATCCCGTCGGTGTGACGGGAACTGGGCATCAACCATGTGCACCCACTGCCCTGTGATGCTCTAGGTGCTTGGTGGAGCATCAAGCAAGCGCCGTACACTGCATGTGTGTGTGCAAATGATCCAGTTGGGTCAAACATAGGTAAGGAGGGAGGGCGGGCAGGTGGGCCCTCCGCAGGACCATTCCGGTATGGTGCCTGCTGTACCGGGGCATACCAGCCGGAACCCACCCCTGTTATTGATCCTACTAAGGAATGTATCATTGAGCTTCATAAAAATGTATAGTACCATTATTTTTTTGTGAAATTCTCCTCTGCCACTATAGCATTTGTGACTGCCCCCACAATATAGACAATGACCACATTAGCAATTTCATTTCCGCATATTCCAGGGAAAGGGGAGGGAAAGAAGGAAGGAAAGAAGGAAGGAAGGAAGGAAGGAAGGAAGGAAGGAAGGAAGGAAGGAAGGAAGGAAAAAAGAGATAGCAATAGCAATATACTTATATATCACTTCATAGTGCTTTACAGTTCTCTCTAAGCAATTTATTGCCCCTAACAGTCTGCGTCCTCATTTTATCAATCTCAGAAGAATGGAAGGCACTTTTGAGCTGCTGGCAGTGGGAAGTACTTTAGGGGAAACATTGTTAAATGTAACTATATGAAATTTTTACTATGATTTATTTAACTGGATAATTCTGCTGGATCCTGTAGAGTGGCGCAGTGCTTAAATGCAGCACTGCAGGCCACTTCAGCTGACTGAAGTTCTGCAGTTCGGCTGTTCAAATCTCACCGGCTCAGGGTTGACTCAGCCTTCCATCCTTCCGAGGTGGGTAAAATGAGGACCCAGATTGTTGGGGGCAATATGCTGACTCTCTGTAAACCGCTTAGAGAGGCCTGAAAGGCCTATGAAGCGGTATATAAGTCTACTGCTATTGCTATTGCTATTGCTCATTGAAATAGCCAGGTTTTATCTTAATTATTCAGTTGAGTAACTTTCTTTTCTTTTCTCTTGCTTGTTCAAATGCCTGAGCTAACCAGCCAAAAAACGCATTCTGTCCTTTTCTACCACTAGGGAGCGAGATTTGCTGAGTAAAATGACCATTATGGCCTATCCAATTCAGACAAGCGTTTTTTTGCTTTTGGTATCTTAACTCTGAAGATTACTGTTTGAAGATTCTGCAAGGAATCCTGTTACTACAAACCAGCCATGTAAAATACAATCCGTTTTTAAAATCAGTTTCATTTCAAGTTAAGTTTAAAGCAGCTTTTCCATAGAACTGGCTTGGATTAGCTTCCGTCAGTTAAGAAAAACAGGTGCCCTTAGAAAAAGTATAATATTAAGCTTTGAATATTTCCATCCTGAAGGGCTGATTCATGTATTCACCTGCAGGAGATTATCAGTCCCCAGTCAAAAGACAGACAGCATGAGACATCAATAATACATAGGAAGTTAAAAATGCCTTTTATTGTCTTCACATCTAACTTCTGCGTTTATTTTTTTGGCAAAACGTTTTATCTCTTGTTGCCATTTCAGAAGAACATCCCAGAGCATAATAAACTTAAAAATCAGTTTTTGAAAATGCCAGCGTTTTGAAATGCAAAAATGTTATAATTGGGTATGAGTTTTTCACCGTTAATCTTTCTTAGGGGAAAATCATTTTTAATCCGTTGGTGTAAATATAGCATTATATTATTTTTTAAGAAAATTGCGTTAAATTATTTTAAAATAATTAACATTAATGAATAGAGTCGAAATGTTCCCCTGCTTCCCAATCACATCCAATTAAATAAGGATGAAACAGTTTGTCTTAAATTTGCTAGGCAAATTAGTCTTTGTTTATTTTTTTTTAATGATGATTTGTTTTTAAAAGGAGCAAACAAACAGGCAAAAGAAGAAAAGAAATAAACAGTTGGTATAGATAGTATCTTTCACTGGACAAAAAAAAACTACCATAAGGCTAGTGTGTATTTGACTAGAAATTAACCATAAAAAAATTAAATTCCATTTTACAATTATATTGTTTTGCAATATGTTAGAATTTAAATTTCTGAGTTAAATGCCCAAATCTCCACTATTTGTTTTTTTAAGAATATAAACAAAAGAGAAAGAAAAGAAAACATTACTTAAAACAGTGCTATTAACAGTGCTAATAGATAGGAGCCGAGGGGGCGCAGTGGTTAGGGTGCAGCACTGCAGGCCACTTCAGCTGACTGTTATCTGCAGTTCGGCGGTTCAAATCTCACCGGCTCAAGGTTGACTCAGCCTTCCATCCTTCCGAGGTGGGTGAAATGAGGACCCAGATTGTTGTTGGGGGCGATATGCTGACTCTGTAAACCGCTTAGAGAGGGCTGAAAGCCCTGTGAAGCGGTATGTAAGTCTAACTGCTATTGCTATTGCTATATAAAAATATCTATTAGTTTCTAACTGCTCCTTCATAAGTGCCCCTGCAGCTTATGCCAACGAGTAAATTAATTTTCGATAGGAAAGTCAAGAAGATTAAAGTTCCTCCAAATTTTAGGAGTAGAAGGAAAGATAGGAAGGAGAGGAGAAAGGAGAGGAATAGGAGAAAGGGAAGGCAGAGGAAGAATGGGAGGGAATGTAAGAGTAGGAAAGAGGGGAGGAATGGGAAGAAGAGGGGCAGGGTAAAGGAGAGGAAGGGGAAGGAGAGAAGGGAAAGGAGAGGAGGAAGGAAGGAAGGAGAAAAGAAAGAGAAGAAAGGGGGGTAGGAAGGAGGGAGGGAAGGAGGGAGGGAAGCAAGGAGGGAAGGAAGGAGGGAAGGAAGGAGAGAAGGAGAGAAGAAAGGAGGGAAGGAAGGAGAGAAGGAGAGAAGAAAGGAGGGAAGGAAGGAGGGAATGTAGGAGAGAAGGAAGGGGGGAAGGAAGGAGGAAAGGAAGGGGGAAAGGAAGGAGAGAAGGAGAAAAGAAAGGAGGGAAGGAAGGAAGGAGGGAAGGAGAGAAGGAGGGAAGGGGAAGGAGGGAGGGAAGGAAGGGGAGTAGGAGAGAAGAAACGAGGGAAGGAAAGAGGGAGGGAGGGAAGAAGAAGTAGGACTGTTGTAAGATAAGATGGATCTATGGGATGTTAAAAAAGCAATCTTTAAGTATATTGTCAACAGTAGGGAAAAATTGTTATAAATACATATTATTAATAACAGTTATGAGATCATATAATTGTTAATGTATATATGAAATTGATAAAATTAAAATAATTTTAAAAAAAATAAAGTTCCTCCAAATTTTGTGGCTATGTTTTCCCCCTCCCCCTCATTAGCCAGTGATTACATTGTCAAGTGATTCTGCTCTGCTTTGGATTTAAGATGACGCTGATAGTATTTTTTTCCCCTCAAAGGACTTATTGTTATACAAACGTTAAGACATCATCTCTTGTCCAATTAAAAAAATATGGAAGCAAATACTGTCTCCAGTTTAATACCTCAATTAAATCTGTTTTGCAAGAGTAGGGAGTCATCAGAGATAGATGCAACAATAAATAATAAAATGTGAATGGGAAACAAAATAAAGACGCAGAAAAAGGTAAGATTAGTTTATCTTCTTGTACATGTGCTTGGTTTTCCAAAGCATTTGTAGATAGGGTGACATTATAGCAGTCTTCCAATATGCCACAAAGAAGAAGGGGTCAACCTATGAAGGGAAGACAAGACGTAATGTATGGAAACTTATCAAGGAGAGATCCAACCTAAAACGAAGGAGAAATTTACTGACAGTATTTTAAATGTTTTTACTTGTTGTGAGCCCACCAGAGTCCCTAGGGAGTGGGCGGCATACAAATTCTATTAAAGTTTAAAGTTTAAAGACAGGGAGAGCAATTAATTAATGGAACGGCGAACTGGTAGTAAAATAAATTGAAATCCACCAGTGTTTCCATCCCTGTTGTTCTATGTTCTGGTTAGGAATAAGTCAGTCCCTGGCTGAAGTACAGCCTAAATTTCTAAATTATCTTTAAGATTCTAACATAATGCAAATTTCAATTCTTCCAATCACACGTTTCCCCAGTGCTTTTATGAGCAAAATTAGTCGGTGCGAGAGAAAATTGAGTTCAGAACTTACTAAAGGTGGAGAAATGGATGAAGAAATTTTAGTAATGCAGTTGTGGGTAGAGATGCAACGGAGTGTTGATGTCTGTGAATTGCTGTGAGAAGTGAATGTTGGTTAAAAGAAACAAAACTGGCTGTGTGTAACATTGTGGTCTTGACCATGCTTGGATATGGGAGTAAGGGTCTGATAGAATCATAACAGATGGATGAGTAGCAGTGCTTGATTTAAAAAGTATGCATAGCAAAACAGGAGGAGGGACGCAGGAATATATGGCTGCTGAATGAATAAGGACAAAATACAAAACTGAGTGTTAAAGAAGTATTTATTTATTAGATTTTTAAAAAATTCTGCCTTATTACTTACAAGGAACTCAAGGGAGCAAACATACCTAAGGCTCCATCCTCCTTCTCTTTTCCCCATAACAATCCTTTGAGATGGGTTGGGCTGAGAGAGAGAGAGAGAGAGACTGAGTCACCCAGCTGGCTTTCATGGCTAAAATCAGAGGTGGGTTCCTACCGGTTGGCACCAGTTCGGTAGAATCGGTTCGTCAAATCTACCGAACCGGTTAGAAGAGGTTCCACCAGAAAGCAGGCCACACCTACAGAAAGAGGTTCCAAAAAATTTTGAAACCCACCACTGAGACACACACACACAGACACAGACAGACAGACAGACTCACACAGAGAAAGAGAAAGAAAAAGAAAGAAAGAAAGAAAGAAAGAAAGAAAGAAAGGAAAAAGAAAGAAAAAGTGAGAGAGAGATGAAAGAAAAAAAGGAAAAAGGGACAGAGGGACAAAAGGAAGGAGAGAGAGAGAGAGAGAGAGAGAGAGAGAGAGAGAGAGAACACATGGCCGGCAAGCCACTCCCACAAAGGAGGCCACACCCACAGAGTAGGTTCGAAAAAATTTTGAAACCCACCACTGGCTAAAACGGACTAGAACTCACCATCTCCCGGTTTCCAGGCCAGAGAATGAATAAAGATTGATTTCCAGAGCAAATATATAAAAGAACAAACTGGTGCGAGAGGTGGAAGGATTGTGATAGTTATAGCTGGATACAGTTAATGATATCCTCAAAAACAGAATGGTAACAAGTTTAAAGCATAAATAGCAATATATGAACTATATGATGTATAGACACGAGGGAAGTAATCATGCTTTGCAATGTTTGTTGCATTTGTATTTTCGCATTTAAAAAAAAGTCTTTAGCTTACCAAGGAATGTATGCATTTCTTCCCTTTAAGCAATTGTATAATGTTGCTTACTTGGAAACTGAACAAAATGGGCATGTAGGTATATTTGCATTTATATAGTGTGTGCAAAATCTTTCATTTGGTACATTTAGCCTACATCCTGTCATTTGGGCTCTTTTCAAAGGGATAAAAGGAATGCTAGAACAGGATTAAAGGAATGTTCGAACATCGGTGTTGAACTTGTTAAATTGTGAGAACAGGAGTTCCCTGGCTTGTACATCATTTTGTAGCCTTGGGCCTCAAAACTAGAAATATGTCCTCAGCTGTACAAATTGCTGAAAAGTATGTTTAATTTCATTGACTAAACTATTTGTCAGCTGTGTCACATTATTCCTATGGATTCCGTGCTAGACATTTTGCGGAAAAATAGGATGTTGGTTACTGTGGTGTCATCGTGAAATTTTGACTAGGGAAAAAAGAGGGAGAAATCCATCCATTTCCCTCCTGTGTTAATGCATACTCCATTAGGCAGGCAGCATGCTTCTAGAGAATTCAGCTCTTCATTAGCAGATTTTCTTATGACTTTTACCAGTACATCAATTTTGTCCATTTGAGTTTAATCTATAGTGCCGTTACACATCAGGGATAATGCCAGCATGTTCAGAGTTGATTTCTTGGCATGACTACCTCTGTAACGTTTTACTATGCTCTTTGGTATTCTTTGTGGACACTTGAAGACATTTGAAGTTGGCTGTTGAATGTCTGCACATTTATTGTCTAGTTTCTTTCTTTTTTTTAAAAAAAAAAAGCAGATTGTAGTTGCAGTAATGGATACTGGCATTGGCAGGGGGTTGGAGCAGGAGATCTCGAATTCTTACATTCAATGATTCTGCTTTATGCAGAACGTTGGCAGGAAATAATTGTTCACTGTATGACACCTGCAAGTCCAGACAGGATAAAAGTCATCAGCTTTTTAATTGGCTTTTCTCATAGAAAATGTTCCAGCAGTTTCCATGGGTTAACAGTTGGATGCAGTTATTAGTTTCCTGTCAAATAATTGCTCTAAATCAGTGTTTCTCAACCTTGGCAACTTGAAGATGTTTGGACTTCAACTCCCAGAATTCCCCAGCCAGCGGAATTCTGGGAGTTGAAGTCCGGACATCTTCAAGTTGCCAAGGTTGAGAAACACTGTCCTAATCACTGCCTGCAATGGAGAGGTGGCTGGGAGTTTCTGGGAGTTGAAGTCCAGACATCTTCAAGTTGCCAAGGTAGAGTGGTCGATGGGGAGGGGAAGTAGGGTAGAGGGTAATGATGGAGGGAAGATGGAAAGTTGGAGGGGGGTGAAAGAAAGAGGTGTATGGAGGGTCGAAGAGATAGATTGGGTTTCTATTTTGGGGGGTATTGTTGACAAGAGGAATTGCTGTGTTTATTGTTTAATGTTGTATGGCCCCGGTTATGCACAGTATATATGTGACTGTATGAAAATGGAAAATAAAAAGCACATTAAAAAAAAAAGTTGCCAAGGTTGAGAAACACTGCTCTAAATGTTTCTTCTCCCACTAAAACATCTTGTATTCTCCAAGAAAAATTGCATTTCTTTACATTTGGAAACTCTCTTGCAATTTTGGGAAACCTGAAGCTTGCTCTATATCTAAAATAGTGTTTGCTATTTTGATAACATTTTTATGAAGTCTTTCGGACCATGCTTGATTTATACAGAATTAATTGATCATGTTTCTGCATTTCGTTGGGACATGATCACCAGAGACAAATTCTCTTTGTTACAGGTGCTTCCAAGCATCATCTTAAAATGGGAACAAGCCCGCATCAGCTCTGCAGAACATTTTATGAGTTCAGAAGCAGAGAAGAGCATAGTGCAAATGCTGCATAGTTTTAATGTGCTATATTGCATTTTAATTGAATGTCTGTAAGCCACTGAGAGTTGCCTCTAGTGAGATGAGCAGCATCATTGGGCCCAGCCGAGATGTAAGAAAAAGCAGGAGAGTTGCACCACCCTTGCCCCAGCTCCACCAGAGGTTACCAAGTGTGATCAATGCTAATTCCCTACAATGCTTGACTTGAAATCCAATTGAAATGAGTCCAGGTAATTCATTTCTTCCAGGCTGCCTGGAACTGTAGTCTGACAACATTCGTCACCTTTTCTGGATCAAAATTGTCTAGAACCATTGAATACAATTATGGCTTCCTGAAGGCAAGTGGGCACATCATTGCCTCTTTCAAGCCAAGTGAAGCAATCCTCTTCTCAAGGATAAATTTACTGTTGCATGGATTTATCCACTTGCCACCTCTTAGGAGATCAGGAGGGACATTGTTTACATAAGCAGGTGACTGGGTAGCATGTCCTGCCCACTCCCTCAAGAGTCACAGAGCCAAGCATTTCCCACATAACAAAACAAATCTATGCCTTGATCACATCAACCCGATCTCAGCACCTCAATGGATCTGAGCAATTTTATCCATTAGATGCCTAGAGTAGTCTTCATAACAGCCTGCAGATAGTCTTGTGATTCCTTCCCAGCGGGGAATGGGTCACTTTAAACAGGACTGATAGGTGGTTATGTGTAGATAACTAAATTTTTCTACTCTTATTCCAATGATGTAATCCATAATATGGGCTCTTAGTGATGCCTGGTTCGTCTGTTCTTTTCTCCAACACTGCTCTAGAAGCAGTGATGGGTTTCAAAAATTGTTGGAACCTACTCTGTGGGTGTGGCCTCCTTTGTGGGAGTGGCTTGCCACCCATGTGACTGGATGGGAGTGGCTTGCCGCCCATGTGACCGGATATGAAATTATGAATTAGTACTTAGGTCGGTCCAAGTAGCTATTCAGGAACTCTGACATTGAAGCATGAAAGTCTTAAAGCTGTCAAGCTACAAGATCCTTGCACCCCTAAACCTTTAGGAAAAAAAACTAGGGGTCTTCAAACCTGACAGCTTTAAGACTTGTGGACTTCAACTCCCAGAATTCCTCCTCCAGTCACGTTGGCTCAGGAACTCTGGCATTGAAGCATGCAAGTCTTAAAGCTGTCAAGTTACAAGATTCTTGCACCTCTAACCCTTTAGGAGTGGTGGGTTTCAAAAAATTTTGGAACCTCTTCTGTAGGTGTGGCCTGCTTTCCGGGTTCACTGGTGGAACCTCTTCTAACCGGTCCGGTAGATTTGACGAACCGATTCTACCGAATAGGTGCGAACTGGTAGGAACCCACCTCTGTCTAGAAGTCTCTCTTGTCTTTTACCTCCTCCAAAATCCAAGGAGCGAGAGACCCTGTACTTTACAGCCAGAATTTTCTCCCTAACAACAGCAACTAGGCATGTAGATTACAGCCTGATCTTCAATATGAGCATTTTTGTGGGTGAGAAAATATAACTAATATTTAGTTCACATGAGTCAAAAAGCCTGAGAAAACTCACGAGGCAAGACATTGATAAATATTAATACATAAACAGGAGAAATCAATTCAGCAGTTCTTATAAGCATCTTTAAAAAACCCCACCAGGGAATGAAAAAGAGACTTAGAAGGTTTAAGGTTAAGATCAGGTTTATTGGCTTGGTTCCCTGTGAAATCTATTATAAAGCTTCAAAACTCAAGCAGCTGAGGTGGGATGAAGCAAGAGTGCTGATAGATCAACAAACAGCCTCTCACATCTAAACCTCACAAGCCTTCGGGATCACAGATCACAAGCAGAAGTATTGCAATTAGAGTCTGGCTTTCAAATGAGCGAAAATAAAATTACTTTGATTCTCCGAGAAGGGTGACATTGATGCCAATGTCATACAGGGAGGGTCTTCAGGACCTAAAGTGCATGTTTCTTTTCAGTTTCTGTTATCTTTCATGGAAAAGCTTCTTATTTAGATCTAAAGCTTTTTGTTTAGATCAAGGCTTGATTACAGCAATGCGCTTTACATGGGGCTGCCCCTGAAGCGTGTTCGGAGACTACAGTTGGTCCAGAATGCGGCTGCGCGAGCGATACTGGGTGTACCTAGATACACCCATGTTACACCTATCCTCCGTGAGCTGCACTGGCTTCCTATTGGTCTCCGAACATGCTTCAAGGTGCTGGTTATTACCTTTAAAGCCCTACATGGCTTGGGACCTGGATATCTGCGGGACCGCCTCCTGCCCCATATCTCCCAACGACCCATAAGATCTCACAGGCTGGGCCTCCTCCGGTTGCCGTCGACTGGGCAATGCCGGTTGATGACCACTCGGGGGAGGGCTTTCTCTGTAGCTGCTCCGGCACTGTGGAACGATCTGCCCGCAGAGATCCGGACCCTTCCCAGTCTCTCGGCCTTCCGAAAAGCCACTAAAACCTGGCTGTTCCGGCAGGCCTGGGGCTGTTGACCCCAAAATATGGTCCAGCCCCATCTAGAATTGAGTGTATGGTGTGCTGTTTTTAAATCTACCTTTTCTTTTCCCTATATTTTAGTTTTGACTTTATTTTTGTATTTGTAAGCCACAGTCCTACGGGATTCGGCGGCATATAAATTTTATTAAATTCAAATTCAAAAGGGGCACAGTATCCTAGTGGTTAAGAAGCTGGGCTTGTCGACCAGGAGGTCGGCAGTTCGAGACCAAAGCACTGCATGATAGGGTGAGCTCCTGTTCTTGCTCCAGCTCCTGCCAACTTAGCAGTTCAAAAGCGTGCAAATCAGGGGTGTTATACACTTACCTTCCCTACCGGTTCGCAAATGTTCCGCGCATGCACTTTTGGTGAAAAAAAAGGGCCTAAATGGGATGCCATAGAGCTGGGCGCAAGTGGGCGAAGTCACCTACAATTTCCACTACTGGTTCTGGCTATCCAGTCCAAACCAATAGAATACCATCTCTGATGCAAATGTGAATAGATAAGTGGTGGGTTTCAAAAACTGTTCGAACCTACTCTGTGGGTGTGGCCTCCTTTGTGGGAGTGGTGTGCTGCCCATGTGACTGGATGGGAGTGGATTGCCGCCCATGTGACCGGAGATGAAGATGCCGCTGACACTTGTCAGAACCACCTTAAATTACCGCACACACAGCACTGGCATGCATAAGAATAGGATGTAAACTTGTTTTTTAAAAGGCATCTTTGGTTTGCGTTAAAACAACTTCAACCCACACAATGTTCTGATTGCACCACAAATGCAGTAGTCATCCTTACCTTTCACAGAGGCACTGAGTTTTATAAATATGAGCATGATGGTGTAGAATAATCATATCCAAGGACCAGTGGTGGGTTTCAAAATAATTTGGAACCTCTTCTGTAGGTGTGGCCTGCTTTCTGGGTCCATTGGTGGAACCTCTTCTAACCGGTTCGGTAGATTTGATGAACCGGTTCTACCAAATAGGTGCGAACTGGTAGGAACCCACCTCTGAGTAAGTACCACCTTGGTAGGAAGGTAACTACATTACATGCACCTCGTGTATGGTCATGCCAGCCACAGAAGCGTCTTTGGACAATGTTGGCGCCCTTTGCTAGAAAATGGTAATGGCCACCGCCCCCTAGAGTCAGACATGACTGGTCAGGGGAAAACCTTTACTTTTTACCCTTTCTTGTGTAGACGCTATCGCAATGAAAAGAAAAATAATGTCCTTTTTTTCAATCAATGTTAATTATTGCTGGAAACGGGCAAGACTATTTCTTTCTGTACATAAGAAGTCACAGTCCGAAGAACTCTCATCTGCTGTCTGCACAAATACGCCATCTGGCATTTTCCTGATAACAGTATCAATAAGTCCTCAGACAGTCATAATGAGGATATTAGGAGCAGATTGTAGTGGCCTTTAGTTTTCAATTTGCGCCTTTTATTTTAAAGTTATGCCATTATTATGTCGTCATGGCTACTTCAGTTGCCTTTTAATGTTCTTGACATTTCCATTTTTGCAGACCACTCATCCAATTGTGCCTATTCCTGAAAATGAAGCACTCAGTTCTAAAGAGGTAAACCATTTTCCAGTTCTGAAAGCATGAAGTCTAACGAATGAATATTAGTTTGGTTGTGCTTTTGTTGGTGTGATAGCTAAAGGAAGCAGCTTCTTCCTGGCGAAGGCCCCCTTATTCAATAAGCCAATAAAGTTGGTTTTTTTTTTTTTTTTTTTTTGCTAATCTATCAATTCTGGGAGTTGAAGTCCAGACATCTTCAAGTTGCCAAGGTAGAGTGGTAGATGGGGAGGGGAAGTAGGGTAGAGGGGAATGATGGAGGGAAGGTGGAAAGTTGGAGGGGGGCGAAAGAAAGGGTGTATGGAGGGTCGAAGTGGTACATTGGGTCTTTATTTTGGGGGGTTTTGTTGACAAGAGGAATTGCTGTGTTTATTGTTTAATGTTGTATGGCCCCAGTTATGCACAGTATATATGTGACTGTATAAAAATGAAAAATGTAAAAAAAGTATAATCACCTACTTGCATCATATGCGTAATGTACATTTGTTTTTGATCAAAACATCAAGGGACTATTTCAGTAGTGGGTTTCAAAAAATTTTCAAACCTACTCTGTGGGTGTGGCCTCCTTTGTGGGAGTGGCTTGCTGGCCACGTGACCTGGTGGGAGTGGCTTGCTGGCCATGTGTTTGTTTTCTTTCTTTCTTTCTTTCTTTCTTTCTTTCTTTCTTTCTCTCTCTCTCTCTCTCTCTCTCTCTCTCTCTCTTCCTTTTGTCTCTGTCCCTTTTTCCTTTTTTTCTTTCATCTTTCTCTCTCACTTTTTCTTTCTTTTTCTTTTTTTCTTTATCTATTTCTTCCTTTCTTTCTCTTTCTCTCTCTGTGTGAGTCTGTGTGTGTGTGTGAGAGAGAGAGAGAAGAGAGAGAGAGAGTGAGAGAGTGGTGGGTTTCAAAAAAGTTTGGAACCCCTTCTGTGGGTGTGGCCTGCTTTCCGGGTCCACTGGTGGAACCTCTTCTAACCGGTTCGGTAGATTTGACGAACCGGTTCTACCGAATAGGTGCGAACTGGTAGGAACCCACCTCGGGACTATTTAGACCAGATGTGTCCAACCCTGGCAACTTTAAGACTGGTGGATTTCAACTCCCAGAATTTCCATGGCTGGCTCGGGAATTCTAGGAGTTGAAGTCCACAAGTCTTAAAGTTGCCAAGGTTGGACAATCCTAATTAAGATTTTACTTGGTGCAGGACTGTGTAATAGATTCTTCTTTCAGTCAAGTCTATGGTGCTCTTACTACCTTGTTGTCAAATCTGTATAATAATTCCAACGAAAACAAACATACCTTGTGGATGCGATATAAACAAATCAGATACTTTTCTTGACTGCTAGTCAAAACCTAACTCTCATGGCCTTCAGGAAAGCTGTTAAGACCTGGCTATTCCGGCAGGCCTGGGGCTGTTGACCTCACTGTTGAGGTCCAGCCCCGATTAGAACGAATGCATGTGTTGTGTTTTTAAATCTGTCTTTTTTATAATTTCTTTCTTCCTCTTCTTTTTGTAAGCCGCCCGGAGTCCTTCGGGATTGGGCGGCATATAAATTCTATTAATAAATAAATAAATAAATAAATAAATAAATAAATAAATAATAAAACCGGCAATCAACAAGTACTTGGCTGTGCTCACACAGTATCTGTTAGATATGCAAATGTTAGAGGAGTGTTGAGTATGCAAATAACTGGGGGGAAGGAGTGTTATATATGCAAATGTTCCCTGTTACCAGCTCTCTGATTGGCTGGTCATTTGACAGTTGCTTTGGGCTCGAGTATAAATACCCTGACAGTTGCAGGGGCGTTTTGAATCGCAGTCATCTCGCAATAAATATCTTACTCTCTGAATCCATAGCTCCTGCGTCTTTCCCTCAACATATTCAACAGTATCCATTTGACATATGGTTTCTTTTCAGCTTTCCTCGGTTAGAAGAAAGGACAAATCACTCTACCGAGACCTAAATTTTCTAGACACCGGAAGTCCATACCAAAGAGATCCCTCTCCACTCAGTGGAAACTCAAGAAATAATTCCGCAAATCTCAGCTAAGGTACAGCCATGAAGCTCTGACATCTATTTATGCCACGTAGCTACTACATCTTGTGGCCCTGGGATAGTTCTTAGGCCCTGGAATCACTGGGCCTTAAATACTAGCAGCTCTGGTGAAAGGATCTCCGTATTTGTGAGCCTCCGAAATGCATCCAGCCGGCAATTCAGTAACAACATATGCGGGAAAATGTGACTTGATCCAATAATAGATGTTAATAAAGGTATTGTTCTGAGTTTCTAATAATGCTTGGGGTCTCCTGGAGGCCTGCTCCAACGAAAGAAGGTGCTGGAGACTGTCACTTTGCTTTTTAACATTTTAGATTTTTTTTTAAAAAAATAGCAAGGTAATGTTAAGTATTTCTTGAACGTTACACATATTTCATGTTTTAAACGCTGTTAGCCCAGTAAAATAGGCATAATGTGGAGGGTGCAGAAAGAAATGTCCAGGAAGACATTAATACTCCTAGACATTATACCGGTGAACCTGAACCAGTGGTGGGATTCAGATAATTTAACAACCAGTTCTCTGCCCTAATGATTTCTCCCAACAGCCAGTTCACCAAACTGCTCAGAAACTTAACAACCGGTTCTCCCGAAGTGGTGCAAACTGGCTGAATCCCACCACTGAATCCCTGAACTCTATAATCCAGTTCACAACTGGATTATTAAACACATCCAGCTTTCTCTAAAAGACTGTCCCATCATAAACTTGCTGCATGCATATTGCTTTGCACTGGTTTGCTTTAATTGCAGTTTGGCTAATTTGCAAGGAGGAAGTTAGAATCAGTTGCTGGTTGGTCTGAAACCTGGTATCTATCTATCTATCTATCTATCTATCTATCTATCTATCTATCTATCTATCCATCCATCCATCCATCCATCCATCCATCCATCCAACCATCTATCATCTACCTACCTACCTTCCTACCTTCCTACCTTCCTACCTTCCTACCTTCCTACCTTCCTACCTTCCTACCTTCCTACCTTCCTACCTTCCTACCTACCTACCTTCCTACCTTCCTACCTACCTACCTTCCTACCTACCTACCTACCTACCTACCTACCTACCTACCCTCTATCTATCTATCATCTATCTATCCATCCATCCATCCATCTAACATCTATCTATCTATCTATCTATCTATCTATCTATCTATCTTCTCCCTACCTACCTACCTACCTACCTACCTACCTACCTATATCTATCATCTATCTATCTATCTATCTATCTATCTATCTATCTATCTATCTATCTATCTATCTATCTATATCTTTTCTCCCCTGAGGCACCAAATATTTACACTTTTCTTAATACCCCATTCCCCTCACATTACAGCCACTAGACAAATATGGCACATATAAGTTGACTTATTTATTTACTTGTTTTAAAAAAGGGCAAAGTAACCAACTCAGAAAAAGAAAATTGTTACCGTGTCTTAAAAAAAACCAACAGTAAGGACAAAAGCAGAAGGGCAGTTCTTAAAGAGGAAACAGGAAAGCAGTCCTTCAAAGGGAAGTCTGTCTGTCTATCTATCTATCTATCTATCTATCTATCTATCTATCTATCTATCTCTATCTATCTATCTATCTATCTATCTATCTATCTATCTATCCATCCATCCATCCATCCATCCATCCATCCATCCATCCATATCTATCTATCTATCCATCCATCCATCCATCCATCCATCCATCCATCTATCTATCTATCTATCTATCTATCTATCTATCTATCTGATTGCTAGCTTCTATTGGCAATTGGACCACCTGAAGGTAAAGACAATTGACAGAGCTGGCTTCAAGTTCAAAATGGTTCTATAATGACTAAAAGAGCCCATTTTGAATAAAATAGTCTCTTTCCAATTTCACACTGGTTTGAATTCAAAATGGTTTGTAGTCCATGACTGTCCAGCCTAAAAGATGACTTTTATAATTACTTCGCTGTAGGAAACAGATCTGCCTGTACTCTGTTTTTTAACATTCAATCAGCAGGGGAGAAAGGTGAGCCGGATTCTGGATTGCGGCGTGTGAAAAATCCTGGCATTGAAAATAGAGTGACATGATTGGTTTAAAAAAAAAAGTGTATGATAACATTGAGAAGGTACACAGAAAACTGGGTTAATTTTTTTCAATAGGCCTGGCAAACCAACTGTAACTGATTTTTTTAAAAAAGTCTGAATTAAAAATGAGAAAAAAGGGAGAAATCTACAGCTGAAACAGCTTGATTACATTACCAATAAAAATCTGAACGAGTAGGATAATCCAGCTAAAAATGCATGGCTGTTCTACACATTAGTTACAGTCTATGCTAACTTATTTTAGAGAAGATTATACAGATCTCTCCCACAGTAGAAACAAAGCAAAAGAATCATTTGCCATATAGCAAAATAAAGAAGGATAAAAGATAAAACACAATTAAAAAAAAACATTGGAATTGGACGTCAAAAATAAAAGCAGCAACCAAAACTAATCTGGATAGAAGACAGGGAGAAGTGGCTGAAGGGACTTATTTTTAATTTATTTATCAAATTTATTTGCCAACCATCAAGGCGACTCTGACTAGCTTACATCAAAGTATATTCCTAGGATCTTTTTTTTTTTAATGAGGGAAAATCTCTTTTGCTCATCCTGACTCCAGCTCGGGAAGGATACAGAGATGATTCTCTCGCTTAAATTTTAGGGACTGGTAGAAGAATAATAGAGGAAATGTTCCTTTTTATAAGAATAAATCCAAACTAGATTTTAAGGCGTTCAAAAGTACTATTTTGGACTATGCTATGAAAAGAATCAATAGCCGACATTGTCTATATACCAGTGGTGGGATTCAGCCAGTTCGCACCTATTCGGGAGAATCGGTTGGTAACTTTCTAAGCAGTTGGGAGAACCGGTTGTTGGAAGAAATCTTGCTTTCTTTTTTCCACTTGACAGGGCTAATCCTGTAAGGAAGGCAGGAAGGAAACATTCTGGTGTCGTTTCTAGCCTCATCTTTATTGCCCTGCTTACAGAAACTGCCTCTCCGGTTAACCCTTATTACATTGTAACAGTTAAGGTGAAGCGCCCATTGACGTGAGTGACCTTGAGTTCGCAACGCCCACCCAGTCACATGACCACCAAGCCCCACCTACCCAGATAGTCATTAGGGCAGAGAACCGGATGTTAAATTATTTGAATCCCACCACTGCTATATACATTGTAAAATGGGTTAGGGTGAAGCTATAAAGTTGCTTACACAAATAATCCTCAATTTAAGTTCGCAACTTAGTCCAAAGTTTATGTTGCTAAGTGAGAAATTTGTCTAAGTGAGTTTTGCCCCATTTTACAACTTCTCTTGCCACATTTGTTAAGTGAGTCCCTGCAGTTCTTAAATGAGGAACACTGTCGTTAAGTGAATCTGGTTTCCCCGTTGACTTTGCTCATCAAAAGGTCGCAAATGGAGATCACATCAATAACAATAGCAGTTAGACTTATATACCGCTTCATAGGGCTTTCAGCCCTCTCTAAGCGGTTTACAGAGTCAGCATATATTGCCCCCAACAACAATCCGGGTCCTCATTTTACCCACCTCGGAAGGACGGAAGGCTGAGTCAACCCTGAGCCGGTGAGATTTGAACAGCCGAACTGCAGAACGGCAGTCAGCTGAAGTAGCCTGCAGTGCTGCATTTAACCACTGCGCCACCTCGCCTCTACATCACTCGGGGGCACGGCAACCATAATAAATCTGAGTCAGTTGTCAAGCATGCAAATGCAAACCACGTGACTACGGGGAAACTGCAACGGTCACACATGTGAAAAATGGTCATAAGTCACTTTTGTCAGTGCTGTTGTAACGTCGAACGGTCACGAAATGAACTGTCGTTAAGTCGAGCGTTACCTGTAGACTGTAGTATTCTACCATCACACCATTCAGAGGATCATCTGGAATTTGGTAGGTTTCTGTGTAATGAATTTGGTTGCTGTGCCTTTTGAAATGGAAATTTCAGATGGATGGCAAAGATCATAAACTCAGCCATCTTGAATACTGTGGAATTTTCATCAGAATAAATGAGGCGGGAAAGAACAGTTGTCACCGGAACAAGGATCTGTACTGTTCAGAAATCATATCATTTCTGAATAAAGAATGTGTTCAAGCTACTTTCAAATGTCTTAGGCAGTTAAATCTACCTTCAAATGTTGGTTTGGTGCCATGATTATTATTTTTTCTGATCACAAAAATGTTGAGTATTTACAAAAAAAATGTTTGTACATAATATTTGAACTGCAAATATTTAAGTTGTTGTAGTTGGAGATCTGCTTTCTGTACATAGGATATTCCTTCTTTGGGGTTGAGATGAATGCGCATCTATTTTTCTTTTTTAAACATAATGTAGGATATGTAGAAAATTACTCATCTGTCTGGCACAACACTGCCACACAACCCATGCTGAAATAAGTAGAAGTGTTTCAATATTAACATTATTTTTCTGTGTATACTAAAAACTCTTGATCCCGTGTTTCTCTGAAAATAAGACAGGGTCTTATTTTCTTTTGAACCTTGAAATAAGTGCTTGGCCTTATTTCCGGGGAGATTTTATTATTTTTTGACATGCAGGAGGCAGCGAGATTTGTCACCTCATGGCTGCTACTGTGTGGCAATATTTTCGGGCAGGGCTTATTCGCGGGAGAGGGATTATTTTAGCGCATGGGGTCAAAAGCCTGATTGGGTTTATTATCCGGGGAGGTCTTATTTTGGGGGAAACAGGATAGCACATGGCAAGCAGACTCAAAAAATTCAGCAGTTCCAGAGAGATGTGGATTGACTGAGGAAAATATTTATCCCAGATTGTTGACTGAGCATTTACTATCTGTAGTGGGAAAAAATCATTTGTTTGGAAAAATCACGCAATGTTTTCAAAAGAAATAAAATGAAACTATATATTGTACAAAACGTTTTTTTCTGTGTTGTTATGTCTATTGATTACTGGCTAGAAGAATTGGCCAGCAATTCTCGAATTTGAACTTTGGTATCCAGAAGTTATCATTGCTGTAAATCAGCCCAGTGTTTTGTAAAAGTATTCAGAAATGTCCACCATTTTCTTCTTTCTGCAAGGATTGTTTTTCCTGATGGAATAAAAAAGCAAACTGATTTCTGTGTTTCATGAGCATAGTAATTTAGGACCTTTTCCAAAGCTTCATTGAGGCATTCTCCTAAATACTTCAGGAAGAATCAAGGGCTGAATAGTCTCTTTTCTAGTAGAGACACGCATTGCCTCTCCTACTGATCCACAAATTGGACGAAATGCACAAAAAGAGCACAAACAGAAGCTCTCCCTCAGATCCGAAGCCCCACAACTGGACATCACCTCATAAGAAACTAGATATGCCACATTCCCGTGGGCAGAAGAAAGGTATGGGGCAGTGGTGGGTTTCAAAAATTGTTCGAACCTACTCTGTGTTGCACCACAAACGCAGTAGTCACACCTACAGAAGAGGTCCCAAACTTTTTGAAACCCACCACTGGTCCTTGGATATGATTATTCTACACTATCATGCTCCTATTTATAAAACTCAGTGCCTCTGTGAAAGGCAAGGATGACTACTGCGTTTGTGGTGCAATCAGAACATTGCGTGTGTTGAAGTTGTTTCAACGCAAACCAAAGATGACTTTTAAAAAACAAGTTTACATCCTATTCTTATGCATGCCAGTGCTGTGTGCGAGGTAATTTAAGGTGGTTCTGACAAGCGTCGTCGGCATCTTCATATCCGGTCACATGGGCGGCAAGCCACTCCCGTCCGGTCACATGGGTGGCAAGCCACTCCCACAAAGGAGGCCACACCCACAGAGTAGGTTCGAACAATTTTTGAAACCCACCACTGTACCCAACATAGGGGAAGTTAATCCAAAATACAATTAGGATAAACATTGAAACAACAACGGACTTCAAGAACTGGCGTGTATTCATGGCTGCTCTTTTTACTTGTCCATTTGTAAAGTTTGTCTTTGGACCGAATTGCTTTTTAATAGCTAGGTCAAGTGACACAATTGTGAGAGAAGATGCAATGTTGGGCTTTGTTGTTAAACATAGTAATTCTTGGACCTAGACCATTGGTTTTAAAATGTGGTCTTGGGATTTCATCTTGTTTAAATATTCAGGGGCAGTGTTTACTCATGCATCAATATGAAGAGCTCCTTTTCTCTGGAATCCTTAAGTGTCCAGCTGGATTTGTTGCTCTTGTTATATTTGAATGATGCTGTGTCTTTTAAAAAGAGCGTTGGCCGTGCCAATAAATAAAATAAAGGAAGTGTATCAGGGGTGGGTTTCAGGCGGTTCACGACGGTCCCCGCGAACCGGTTGGTCGGCAAACCCGGAAGTAAGTAACTTCCGGGAACAGCGAAGGGCCCACCCGCCCACCCGTGTTTCTTACCCGGTTTTGACAAGTTCTGCACTTCCACGCATGCGTAGGACGCATACAGCGCCTGCGCGATCCTCCAGGAGCAGCTGGAGCATCACACAGACGCTAGTACGCATGCGTGCACTGTGCGCGTGCACGAGGATGCCACCGGCCCCGTTCCAACCGAACCGGTTGGAACAGGGCGAGAAACCCACCCCTGAAGTGTAGTCTGCAACAAGCAGTTACTCTTTCTTCTGTGTCTTCTCGTCTATACTTTTCTGATGAAAGTGTAAAACACAGATTTTATGTAAGCCTGGACAAGGGGAAGAAAAGGAGAATCAAAATGATCAAAGAGGAGGAACTATACCCCTCAGAATTGAAATTAGCACTTATGAAGACGTTTCATTTTTAATTTAAGGGGGGAAAAGGCATGTAGTGCATGTATGAGAGGGAAGAAGAGGGATATGATCTGTAAAATGAAATGTGATCTTTGATTTTCGTTTGCACTTGACACTTATGAGGTCCTTCTCCATTTGCACTTAGTGCAACCCATAGGTGCTTGTTCTGACCCCCACCTTGTTCGTTCAGAAACAAAAGCCAAATGAAGCTTGCAAAGGAATGTCTTTATCAGTCCCGGCTCGAGCTGGCTGCGAGCCCAAAATACTTTTCTCCTTTATTTATTAATAGAACAAAAATGGTATATAAAACAATAGAAAAAATACAGAACAGAAAAATAAAATGGGGAAGAAAAATATCCGTTGCCAATATGTGGACATGCTCAGAATTTTGAATATATGCCACAAAATGGCTGCCATGTTGCTACAGGTAACATAACAATTACTTACTGGAAGTTGAATAGGATGTTTTTCACCTCTGCTACTGGTCTTTGACAAGGAAATCCCTAACACTCTCTCCTCTCCTCGTAAGCAAAACCTTTGAAACTGACTTTGTAAGTGAAGTACTGTACCCCCTAGGCCTTGACTTAATTTCCATAGTTTCATATACTTTAAGCTATGCTGTCCTATGTAGAGATAGAACTCAAAAAACACTGATACAAAACTTCACAATTAATGGCTTTAGAGTAAGGATTGGCTCGATCGTTTTGTTCCAAATGATCTTAAAAAGACTCCCGGCCATTCGAAGAGACAGCTTGCATTTGTCATCCTCATGATGCTTAAGTTGGTTTTTTTTAAAACTTTGTAAATAATGCATTTTATAGCATCTCTGACTAATGGTTAAAGTACAAATGTTTTCCCCAACACTAAGAATGTTCCTGTGGCAGACGGCTGGCTGAATCTGTGTGGCTTCTTTTTTTAGGAGTTTTGACATCAATGTAGACATAGATAAACACTTCAGACAGTCCTGCTCCGAGTTTCAAAACATCTGAGGCAGCCATCCTGATAGCAATTTGCTGTTATACTCAAGAAAGAATGGGGGCCTGGGATTTAGCTTTATGTTGCTTTGCAATCATGATTTGTACGGAAGAGCTATTTGCCTCCAGAAATAATACCCTACACAAGGACTGTTCTCCAGATTGTTCTGGAAGGAAGAGAGTCAGAAGAATTCCCCTCAGAAGAAGCTACTGCTGGCTGAGAGGCTGTTGCCCAGGCAGAGATGACAACTGCATCTTTCAATACAATGTCAGAAATGCCACATGCTACTGTGATGAATTTTGCACTTCGGAGCCGCCTGATTCTATTGACTGTTGCCCAGACTTCTGGATGGTTTGCCACAAGCATGCTCCAGAGCATTTAAGACCTCAGGAACAGCAATGGGGTAAGTGCTCCCACCTCCATTTCTACCAGGCAGAGGAGTTAATGTCCTTCTGGAATGTGACCGACTGAATGCTGTAAAAAGGTTTGGAGTCTTGAAGGAGCCTTGGAATGGCTTGGCTTCAGAAGTTGTGATTCCATTCCATTTATTAGACTTGTATGGCGCCCTATTCCCCGGAGGGACTCAGGGCGGCGAACAGACATATGGGAAAGGGGACAATACAAAAAACAAACGAAACAAGACAGGATACAGAGACAAATTAAAACTACACAACAGTCAACAATTCGAGTGAGGCTGGGAACTCATCTGCCCCAGGCCTGCAGGAACAGCCAGGTCTTAACGGCTTTGCGGAAAGCCTGAAGGGTGGCGAGGGTCCGAATCTCCACGGGGAGATCGTTCCAAAGGGCCGGAGCAGCCACAGAAAAGGCCCTCCTGCGGGGAGTCGCCAGTCGACATTGGCTGGCTGATGGTATCCGGAGGAGGCCTAATCTGTGGGATCTGATTGGTCGAAGGGAGGTAATTGGCAGGAGGCAGTCTCTCAAGTACCCAGGTCCGATACCATGTAGGGCTTTAAAAGTAATGACTAGCACCTTGAAACGCGTCCGGAGTCCAATAGGCAGCCAGTGCAGCTCGCGGAGGATAGGTGTAACGTGGGTGTATCGAGGTGCACCCACAATCGCTCGCGCGGCTGCATTCTGGACAAGCTGAAGTCTCCGAATGCTCTTCAAGGGCTGCCCCATGTAGAGCGCATTACAGTAGTAATGATTGCTCCAGCACTGGAGGTTCTCAAGAGGAAACTGGACAGTTTGACAGACAGTTTGATAGACAGTTTGTCTGAAATGGTATAAGGCCTCCTGCTTGATCAGAGGGCTGGACTAGAAGAGCACAAAGGTCCTTCCAACTCTATTATTCTGTTATGAGTATTCTTTTTTTTTCAATTGAAAATTTTGAGAAAGAAACCTTTTACAAATGTTTACCTCCCTCCCTCTACCCTCCCCAACCAACCCCCCCACCCCAGTCTCCCCCCCCCCCCCGGCTTCCCAGAACCAATACAGGGTATAAATCTTTAACAAAGATATTCTAAAATAAACTTAAAAAAAGAAGTTAGTATCATCTTTCATTTGAGCTTTAACTCCTCTTTGCTAGGCTAGCTCTAAACAGATTATATCATTCCTTGTTTCTTCAGTCATAAACTATCTGGAATTTCTTAGTGCCGTATTTATTTTGAGTATAGTCAATCCATCTTCTCCACTCCAGTTTATATCTCTCGTTTGAATGGTCCTTGAGATATGCTGATATTTTATCCATCTCTGCTAGGTTTGTTACTTTTAGTGTCCATTCATGAATAGTAGGCAAATCTTCCTTCTTCCAGTATTGGGCCACCAGCAGTCTTGCTGCGTGTTATGAGTATTCTTAAGAGCTTGCAGTAAATGTGTAGAAAGAGAGGAAATTATACTGTAGTTTCCTGCATTTATCTTTTAAAAAAAATACTAGTATCATTTATTACAAAATACATCAACCATTCCTCTTTATTTTTATAAAAGCAGCATTGGGGAAATGGAAGAGAATAAACTGCATTATTAATACAAGCTAATAAAGTGTTTAAAATTCAGTATTACTATGCACGGCTGCTTCATCTGCTATTAGCATACTCTTGAAGCTTTTATTTCAGTTCTTTTAATAAGTTCTGCTCATTTGGGAAGCTGGGTCTTTCTCGCTTTCCTAAAAATAAAAATAAAAACGTGGCTAGCAAGGGCTAAAAAAGAGCAATTCCTCTGAGAGCTCTATCTTCTCAGCTCCACAAGTGACTGAAGGCTTTAAGCAGCCAGACAACTGTTCCCAAAATGAATAGATGGAATGACTTTGCTCCTATGCGTGTCAAATTTAACTGTTAAACTGCCCTTTTCCACTCTCTTCTGTTTTTAACTTAAAAACTAAATATTGCTGGATAGGTTTCCTGCTGGTTTCAAGAGAATCCTTTTGACAGTATGTCAGCTGTTTCGAAACCCAAATAGATAGCAAGATAACAGGATTAGTAACAGCGATATCATCTGACCACATAGTTGATGTGGCGCCTGAAGATTAAAAGGTTGCAGTTTGTCAGCTCTGACATATTTAAACTGAGTCAGGCCATTGGACTGATTTCCTGGGATTTTAAAATCTGTTTTACTCTATCTGGAGAGAGTTGAGTGGCCCAGTGGTGGGATTCAGCCAGTTCGCACCTACTCAGGAGAACCGGTTGGTAACTTTCCAAGCAGTTCAGAGAACCGGTTGTTGGAAGAAATCTCCTTTTGCTTTTTTCCACTTTACAGAGCTATTCCTGTAAGGAAGGCAGGAAGGAAACATTCTAGTGTTGTTTCTAGCCTAATCTTTGTTGCCCTGCTTACAGAAACTGCCTCTCTGGTTAACCCTCATTACATTGTAACAGCTAAGGTGAAGCGCCCATCAACCTGAGTGATGTTGAGTTGGCCACGCCCACATGGGCACATGACCACCAAGCCACACCTACCCAGCTGGTCATTAGGGCAGAGAACCGGTTGTTAAATTATTTGAATCCCACCACTGGAGTGGCCCAAGGTCATCCAGCTGCCTTTGCGCTTATGGTGGGATTGGAACTCAAGGGCTCCGAGTCTCTAGCTGGGTGCCCTAACTACTACCCCAAACTAGCTTTTTAAAAGAAGTACAAAGCATAAAATCGGAGAAGGGAAAGTTATTTTCAGAAAACGGTACTTCAGGAATGAAATAGAAGCAACGTTAATGGAAAGTAGAATGACTCTTGAATTCCATTACAAGGATTGCACAGGTGGGCATCCTTCTGAACACCTTTTACAGAGATTCCTTTTCTTTTAAGTCATCCTTTTTCTGCAAGGGCGAATTATTAATTCAGCTCACTGATGCAAAAAATTAAGCCTTCCACTTGACATGACTAAAGGTGGGAGCAATTTTCTAACTATTCCCTCCTTTTTCTATGTGTTCTGTTGACAGGTTGCTTCAAAGACGGCCAGCATCATGAAGAAGGAACAACATTTAAAGATAACTGCAACAGTTGGTAATGTGAAAGGAATGAAAAATCTTCAGTGATACAAGTGATTAAAACGCCCGTCATCCTAAACTCACATTAATTTGAACGAATGCTCCCCTCATTTATGCAAATCAAAGAGAAAGCATTTTACAAAGGATTAGCTGATAACCCAGTATTGCCCGGGTATTTATTTATAGGGGGGGAAATGTCAGGAACAAACGTAATTTCTAATGTTGGATTTTCCCTCTTGTCAGAGGGAGCCCTCTTGTGGAGTACTGTGAAGCCGTTACCATGGCAACTCTGCTGCGCTGCGCAGTAGAAGCCATTTTACAGCAGCACAGTAGAAGCCATTTTAAGGCACCACAGGCTATATGTTAACAAAACACACACCCTGAGGGGTTTTAGGGGTGTCTTACCCCCACAATATTTTTTTTCCCAGAGAGTAAGTCATCTGTGTGCCAAGTTTATTTGAAATTGCTTGAGGCGTTCCAGAGTTATGCTGGAAAATACACACACACACAATCATTTTTATATAGATAGATAGAAGAGCAGAGGTGGCGCAGTGGTTAGAGTGCAGTACTGCAGGCCACTTCAGTTGACTGCTATCTGCAGTTCAGCGGTTCAAATCTCACCGGCTCAAAGTTGACTCAGCCTTCCATCTTTCCGAGGTGGGTGAAATGAGGACCCAGACTGTGGGGGCAATATGCTGACTCTGTAAACCGCTTAGAGAGGGCTGAAAGCCCTATAAAGCGGTATATAAGTCTAACTGCTATTGCTATTGCCAGCCTGCATCAAAACAGCCCATGAATTACTTACAAATATGTTGCTGTACTGCTGGTGCTACAATGTGGATAAACTGGTACTGTAGGATTACATTTACGGAGTTTGAAGATGGAACTGCCCACCTGATAAATATTTACACTGGAAAAAGAAATGTGGAGATGAATACCAGTAAGGTGCTGTCAGGCACAAACAGCCAAACCCACACATGAAAGAGTTTAAGCTAGCTACTTTATTGTTCTATTACCTATTTCATAGGAATCTTCCCAGACTGACAGGTTCTCCTAGATTAAGCTGAAAGGCATTCTGGGGGTGTCAGATCTTGCCCTCTTGTGTTTATGTAATGAGTCTAGGCTAATTCCCTGTTTGATGCCTCCTCCCAACTAGGACAGTTGCTCTCCAAAAGACGCCCTAGATTTCCTGGCTAGGTCTTATGTCTATGACATACAAGAGCTGTGGTGTCGCAGTACTTAGAGTGTAGTACTGCATGGCTAACTCACTGCTCAATCCTGACTGGCTCAAGGTTGACTCAGCCTTCCATCCTTCCAAGGTTGGTAAAATGAGGACCTAGATTGTTGGGGGCGATAGGCTGACTCTGTAATCTACTTAGAGAGGGCTGTAAAGCCCTGTGAAATCGTGACCCATCAAAACCGCGCTCAACTAAGCCGCGCCCGATTAAACCGCGTCGCTGATGTCATCAACAGGGCGACAACAGCCAGCGCGGAGAAAGAAGGGCGCTTTAAATAGCACTTTGAAAGCAAGCCGATTCAACTTAAGGTAAGGGTTAGGTTTAGGGTTAGCTTTAGGGTTAGGTTTAGGGTTAGGTTAAGGGTTAGGGTTAGGTTTAGGGTTAGGTTAAGGGTTAGGTTAAGGGTTAGGGTTAAGTTTAGGGTTAGGTTAAGGGTTAGGATTAGGTTTAGGGTTAGGTTAAGGGTTAGGTTTAGGGTTAGGTTTAGGGTTAGGTTAAGGGTTAGGTTTAGGATTAGGTTTAGGGGGTTAGGTTTAGGTTTAGAGGTTAATTTTAGGTTTAGGGTTTACAGTGTGCTTCTGTCTCCGCGCTGTTGTCGCCCTGTTGATGACATCAGCGACGCGGTTTAGTCGGGCGCGGTTTAGTCGAGCGCGGTTTTGTGGTGGAACCCTGTGAAATGCTATATAATTCCAAGTGCTGTTGCTATTGCTTAGTGAGCATGAAAATTTCACAAGCAGGTCACTTGAGAACCATCTACTTGTTTCATCTACAGTGTTTGCTTCTCCATAATTTTGTCTTTTTTTTTCCCATTAAAAACTATTCTCTGTTCCCTTCCTTTCAGCGAGTGTGTAAACAGTCATTGGAGATGCACAGATAAAACGTGCCTCATTCAGCCCAAATTAATTGAGCAAATCAACAGTGGGACCTATGGGTAAGCATCTTGATTTATGTGACACTGATGCAGATAGCTTCCCCTTTAGTAACAGAGAAAGTAATCAAGTGGATTGTTGCCATAATATACTAATTCTTGTGAATGCTACATATTGTAAATTGTAAATTGTAAATTTAATGAATTTATATGCCGCCCAATCCCGAAGGACTCCGGGCGGCTTACAAAGTACAAGACTAAAAAGATAAAAAGTTAAAAATAGGGAAAGAGAAAACAGATTAAAAAGCAATATATCATACACTCAATCTGGGTGGGGCTGGACCTCATTCCTGAAGTCAACAGCCCCAGGCCTGCCGGAATAGCCAGGTTTTAGTGGCCTTTCGGAAGGCCGAGAGGGTGAGAAGGGTCCGGATCTCTGCGGGTAGATCGTTCCACAGGGCTGGAGCAGCTACAGAGAAGGCCCTCCTCTGAGGGGCCGCCAGCCGGCATTGTCCAGTTGACGGCACCCGAAGAAGGCCCATCCTGTGAGATCTTATCGGCCGTTGGGATGTGGCAGAAGGCGGTCTCGCAGATATCCGGGTCCTAGGCTATGTAGGGCTTTAAATGTGATAACCAGCACCTTGAAGCGCGTTCGGAGACTGATAGGGAGCCAGTGCAGCTCACAGAGGATAGGTGTAACATGGGTGTATCTAGGTACACTCGATATCGCTCGCTCAGCTGCATTCTGCAGTATCCGAACACTTTTCAGGGGCAGCCCCATGTAGAGCGCGTTACAGTAATATGAATTCCTGTATCAAATACAGGGGTGGGCCATAGCTAGTGTTATGGCCAGTTGGGAGAACCTCCAAATCCCACTCCTGGCTGGCCTTAACCACCCCAACCTGCCCCACACCTCCCAGCAGTCTCCACATGGCCCATTTTGGATAAGAAGTAAGTGCAGGGCCCACACAGAGGCTCAGGGAGGGGGAGGACGGGCCTCCTGGACGGCCTCCGGAGCCCGGGAGAAGCACTTTCATCCTCCCAGAGGCTCAAGAAAAGCCTCCAGGAGTCTTGGAAAGGCGAAAACGCCCCCCCCCGACATGAGGCAGGAGGTTGATTAGGCCACGCCCACCCTGGCCACGCCCACCCAGCAACTGGACAGAGAACCTGTTGCTGAATTTTTTGAAGCCCACTCCGATACAGGTTTTCTAACGTAATTTAATTTTAGAAATAAATCTACAAAATCAGTTAATCACCAAACAGCAACAAAGCTGAACCGTCCAGAGTTTTAGGTTTGCAAATATTAGAATTTTGCAATTTATGACTTCAAAAAGGAACAACTTCCTGTTTCCATAACTCTTATTCCTTATTATTCATTCCATGAGATAGGAATCTATGTGGCCGTCCTAATGTAATGATGGAATGTGCTACACGCATATTGCCAAGATTTCCCACCCACCCACCCACCCTTCTGATCTAATTGATTTCGCAGGAGAGGAAAAAAGCATTGACATTAATCGTAATTTTAGTTTCCTGCTGTGATAACAGCCTTCTTTGATAGGTTTATGCACCATCATCCCCCCCAAAAATTATTCTTATCAGAAATTAATAGTTTTTTTCGCTTCACTTTCTAATAATAGTCTGTCTTTGTGAATTTATAATTATTAACTGAGAATAATCATCCATACATCTGAAGAAGTGAGTTCTATTATTTATTAATATGAAAGATTGTACTGCCACCAAGTTTTTAAATAAGGTGCCATCAGATCAGGGACTAGAAAAAGTCAAGGTGACAACCACAACTGGTGACCAAATCTCGTTCCTTTTTTATATATGTTAACTAGGACCTTTCATAGCTAATTGTGGCTGCAATCTTGAGACGTTTTTATCCCTTACTACCCTCCCGGCCTTCCGCAAAGCCACCAAGTCCTGGCTGCTCCAGCAGGCTGGGGGGAGCTGAGAAGCATCTACCTCCACGGAAATTGTGAATGTTGGTTTTGTTTTTAATATGTTGTCTTTGTCTCATTCCCCTCTTTCCCTTGTCTTTTGTGAGCCGCCCGGAGTCCTCCGGGAGTGGGCGGCATACAAGACAAACAAACAAACAAACAAATAAATAAATAAATAAACAAACAAACAAGGCAGACCTTTTTCAGACGGTATTCAAAATATGCAATATTGAGTGAGCCACATTAAAAAATTTTTTTTAAAAAAACCCAACAACCCTCATATTAGCTAGGTTCACACAACAGGCCAACTTTGTGACTGAATAGCATCATTTTTTTAAATACACACACTATACTGAATCATGAACTAACCAAGCAGGCTTTGTTCCAGGGGTGGGTTTCGCCCGGTTTGCACCGGTCCCTGCGATCCGGTTGGTCGCCGAACCCGGAAGTAAGTAACTTCCGGGAACGGCGAAGCCCCCCCCCCCCGCGCCCGCCCGCGCCCGCACACCCGCGTCCGCTCCTTACCCGGTTTTTACGAATTCTGCGCTTTCCACACATGTGCAGAACGCATACAGCGCCTGCGCGATCCTCCAGGAGCGGCTGGAGCATCGCGCAGACGCTAGTACGCATGCGCGCGCCGCGTGCGTGCGCGAGGACGCCGCGTGCGTGCGCGAGGATGCCGCCGGCCTCGTTCCAACCGATCCGGTTGGAATGGGGCGAGAAACCCAGCCCTGCTTTGTTCCCAGAATGTTCTAAGCCAAACACATACAGGTAGTTCTCCACTTAAAAGCCCAAAACTAGGGCCATTAGGTTGTTGTTGTTATTAAGCAAGGCACCTGTGTAGCTCTCCCTATTGCAGTCATTGTGCGGAAAATGTGGTGCCATAAGAGGTGGGGAAAACCCTGGATTGCTGAACTAATGGTTATAAGATGAGGACTACCTCTTCTGACCCCCCCCCCCGTCCCACACCAAAACACTCCGAGCCAAAGATACTTTATGGAATTTATTAATGGACAGACAGGTCCTTGGCAGCAAACCGGCACAGACAAGCCTTGGCAGCAATCCAGCCAGCCAAACTCACAATACTGTTCTCCAACATTAGTTAATGTGTTGACTTCTGCAAAAGAGGTGTGTGCACAAGCATTCCTTTTATAGTCTGGAGAGGAGCCTAATGACCACCAGCTGAGTGCAATTATCTCCTGTAACTGCGTAACTGTTCCTTATGCCTATTAGCTCTCTGGTGCCGCACATCTAGGAACAACTCCCTTGGCTCCTCCCCACTGCTGATGTCTGGATCACACTCCCTTGTCTCCTCCCCACTGATCCAAGGCTCAGGCGCCCCCTGGTGGCCAACCAGCTTCTCTGTGCCCTGCTCAGAGTCAGAACCCTGTCCAGGGTCCTCCACATCCTCCAAAGCCAACTCATAGGGCCCCTCGCTGTCGGAGTCTGGTGGCAGCTCCAACGGCTCCTGCGGGGCCACAACAACTACCTGTACCCAAAACATCCCTAATAAAAATTCAAATCAATCAAGCTCAACATATGGTGCAAATGAATGCAATTGCTTGAATTTTAATTGATTGGCTAAGCAGATCACTTTAACACAACCTCTGGCTATGATAGTGGAGGAGAAGAAGATCCTGCATTTCATCTCAGCTTTCCCATTTTGCTCCCTATTATTTGAAGAACATTCACCAGTTGATTAGTATGCGAAAGGATGGGATCATTAAGAATCTTTAGAATTTTTTAGGATCAGTAGAATTTTGAAACTGGCCTTTTAAGGATTCCTGGATGGTCCCATCCCTCCCCTGGGCCACATTTAAAAAAAAAAAAAAAAAACTAAGGTCTATGTCAAATCCAAAAACTATCAAATGAAAAATAAAAATGTAAAATCATGGGACAGATTCATATTATCAACTATCGTGCTTCGTAAGTTCCAGAATCCTGAAATAATTGATTCCAAGCGCACTGATTGTAGGGGAAAAAATAATCATCTTTATTGACATTACCCTCAAGTTGAAATGAAATTTGGAAAAAAGACTTGTAAAGGAGAGCATATCTGAAGCATTTTAAACACACCTTTGCATACAAATACAAACTACGCATACTGTACATACCTGATGCATTTTATCTATTTGTGAGACAGGTGGAAAGCTGATAACTACAGTCAGTTCTGGGGAATGAGCTTGAAAGAAGGTTTCAATTATCGGCTCGGCACATTTTACCCATCGGCTGCCCTGATGGACATGCGACCTATCACGGTAACTCCGTTTTCTCTCTTTTCTATTCAAAGTGCAAACATCACTTAAGGCAGGGCTGAGATTCTACCGGTTCGGATTGGTTCGGGTGAATCGGTAGCTCTGATGATCAGCTGGGAGTGAACCGGTTCACCCTGGCAATCAGATGGGCCCAAACGCCCGCCCGCCCTATTTTCCTACCTTCACCTCAGTGGTGGGTTTCAAAATTTTTTGGAACCTACTCTGTGGGTGTGGCCTCCTTTGTGGGAGTGGTTTGCCAGCCATGTGACCTGGTGGGAGTGGCTTGCTGGCCATGTGTGTTCCTCTCTCTCTCTCTCTCTCTCTCTCTCTCTCTCTCTCCCTCCTTCCTTTTGTCTCTCTGTCCATTTTTTTCTTTTTTCTTTCATCTCTCTCTCATTCTTTTCTTTCTTTTTTCTTTTTTTCTTTATTTATTTCTCCTTTCTCTTTCTCTCTGGGTCACTCTGTCTGTCTGTCTGTGCGTGTGGGTGGCAGTGGTGGGTTTCAAATTTTTTTGGAACCTCTTCTGTAGGTGTGGCCTGCTTTCCGGGTCCACTGGTGGAACCTCTTCTAACCAGTTCGGTAGATTTGACGAACCGGTTCTAACGAATAGGTGCGAACTGGTAGGAACCCACCTCTGCTTCACCTTCTCAATTGATTCGCGCAGCAGAACAGATTGCCCTGTGAATCACCTGTGTGACTCCTCTGAAGAAACCCAGAAATGAAGATTTCTTCAAACTGCGCATGCACGCCCGCAAATCGCACGATCACCGAACTGATTGTTAAATCGGAAGGATTCCCATTACTGCCCACAGCAGCAGGTGGCCCTTCACCAGTGGTGGGATTCAGCCAGTTCGCACCTATTTGGAAGAACCGGCTGGTAACTTTCTAAGCAGTTCGGAGAGAACCAGTTGTTGGAAGAAATCTTCCCACTTTACAGGGCTATCCTGTAAGGAAGGCAGGAAGGAAACATTCTGGTGTTGTTTCTAGCCTAATCTCTATTGCCCTGCTTACAGAAACTGCCTCTCCGGTTAACCCTTATTACCATTGTAACAACTAAGGCGAAGTGCCCATCAACCTGAGTGACATTGACTTGGCCACGCCCACACGATCACATGACCACTGAGCCCTTCCTACCCAGCTGCTCATTAGGGCAGACAACTGGTTGGTAAATTATTTCAATCCCACCACTGCCCTGGATAGCTAGTAATGTAGCCCCACAAACTTCTACCATTGTTATGTATTTATGTACATTAAGTATAACATATATATTTCTATGTGACGCAAGGCAATGTGGTTCCACCACAAAACTGTGCTTGACTAAACTGCGCCCAACTAAACCACGTCGCAGATGTCATCAACAGGGCGACAACAGCACGGAGACAGAAGCACGCTGTAAACCCTAAACCTAAAATTAACCCCTAAACCTAAACCTAACCCCCCTAAACCTAATCCTAAACCTAACCCTAAATCTAACCCTTAACCTAATCCTAAACCTAACCCTAAACCTAACCCTTAACCTAACCCTAAACCTAATCCTAACCCTTAACCTAACCCTAAACTTAACCCTAACCCTTAACCTAACCCTTAACCTAACCCTAAACCTAACCCTTAACCTAACCCTAAACCTAACCCTAAAGCTAACCCTAAACCTAACCCTTACCTTAAGTTGAATCGGCTTGCTTTCAAAGCGCTATTTTAAAGCACCCTTCTTTCTCCACCCTGGCTGTTTTTGCCCTGTTGATGACATCAGCGACGCGGTTTTAATCGGGCGCGGCTTAGTCGGGCGCGGTTTTGAGGGTCACGAGGCAATTTCACTCAATAAAAGCCAGGCAAGCCAGATGTTGGGCACTCATGCTATAGAGAAGAGATCTTTTTTGTGTGCAACGCCCAACGAATGTATCTTTTATAGGCAGTTGATAATCAAGACCACAATCTATGATTGTTTTCCCCCCACAATTGATTATTTTTACTCGGGTAAATATTTGTAACGAAATGCAGACTTTCCTCTATTTCTTATTTTTAGAGTGCCATTATATCTGCACTTCATTGTAGCCCATGGATAGCAATGGGGCAGCCTTGAGTCCTATAGTGTTCTGCAGTCAAATGTTTCACTTCTTTAGGAAAACACAGCAGATGTTGCAGACTTCCCTGAATACTTTGTGGCTTTCCTACGAATGGCCAGGCTGGATTCATGATCCTTTGGACCAAAGAACTGTGCAGCATCTTGGGCGTTTTCCACTGCAAGTAATGTGCTCTTTTGGCTACATTGATGTTGGTGCCTAGAACTATGATTGAACAACACCTGCCTTAAACTTATCCTGACCTCTCTCTCGGTGCATTGAAAAGACAGCAACTCCGGTTTATTTTCTGTTTCTTCTTCTTTGTTCTTTCTTTTGAATAAGAATGTCGAGAGTACTTCTCCCCCATCACCCTTCAGAGAAACAAAAATCTAAAATGCTAGCCTCGATCTCAGTAGATTCTTTAAGAGCCGAGGTGGCGCAGTGGTTAAATGCAGCACTGCAGGCTACTTCAGCTGACTGCAGTTCTGCCGTTCGGCTGTTCTAATCTCACCGGCTCAGGTTGACTCAGCCTTCCATCCTTCCGAGGTGGGTAAAATGAGGACCCGGATTGTTGTTTGGGGGCGATATGCTGACTGTGTAAACCGCTTAGAGAGGGCTGAAAGGCCTATGAAGCGGTATATAAGTCTAACTGCTATTGCTATTTATGTGCGATCAAAAAATAAAAGTATGCAATCAGATACAAGAAGTAGATGTTCTTCATAAAGAATATTGCGACTATGGATAAGATCTTATAAAAATTGAATGGAACTAACTTCTTAACTCATCCATAGTGAAGTAACCCAGTTTTAACAAGGGGGAATTTGGTTAGATATAGTAAATGTATGGCATTTCTTGTAGGAGAACTATATTGGGGCAACATGGGTTTCATTCTTGACTATCCATTGGCCAAAAGTCTTCTGCTTGAGCAGGGGAGTTGGACCAGAAGACCCCCAAGGTCCCTTCTAACTCTGTCATTCTATAATGGCATTCTTGTATTGGCGACTACCCGGGGGAGGGCCTTCTCTGTGGCTGCTCCGGCCCTCTGGAACGAACTCCCCACGGAGATTCGGACCCTCACCTCCCTCCAGGCTTTCCGTAAAGCCGTTAAAACCTGGCTGTTCTAGGAGAAAGGGAAAGGCAGAGGAAGAATGGGAGGGAATGTAAGAGTAGGAAAGAGGGGAGGAATCGGAAGAAGGGGGGAAGGTTAAAGGGGAGGAAGAGTAAGGAGAGAAGGGAAAGGAGACGTGGAAAGAAGGAAGGAGAGAAGAAAGAGAAGAAAGCGGGGTAGGAAGGAAGGAGGGAAGCAGGGAGGGAAGCAAGGAGGGAAGGAGGGAGGGAAGGAAGGAGAGAAGGAGAGAAGAAAGGAAGGAAGGAGGGAAGAAAGGAGGGAATCTAAGAGAAAAAAAGGAAGGAAGGAGGGAAGGAGGGAAGGAAGGAGGGAATGTATGAGAGAAGGAAGGGGGGAAGGAGAGAGGAAAGGGAGGGGGAAGGAAGGGAAGGAGAAAAGGAGAAAAGAAAGGAGGGAAGGAAGGAGAGAAGGAGGGAGGGAAGGAAGGGGAGTGGGAGAGAAGAAACGAGGGAAGGAAAGAGGGAGGGAGGGAAGAAGATGCCTAACTTTTGATGTCTATAACGAATTTGTTATTATGGAAATGTCTCGAAACGTAGTCAAATGTAAAGCAAAACAGTGGTGGATGTTGTATTGCCTTTTGCAATCTATTGGCTGTTGTATTTTTCTCTTACTAATAAAAAACAATAAAAATTAAAAAAAAAACCTGGCTGTTCTGGCAGCCCTGGGGTTGACGAGTTCCCTTCCCCACTCGAATTGTGTGACTGTTGATGTTTTTAATTTCTCTCTGTATCTTGTTTGTTGTGTTACCTTGTTGTATTACCCCCCTCCCCTGGGTTTGTTAGCCGCCCTGAGTCCCTCCGGGAATAGGGCAGCATATAAATGCAATAAACCTTTAACCTTTGAAAAGCTCTTGTATTTTCACAGTAATCTACGAAAATTAAGGAATGCTAGCTGGTTCCACGTCTTCCATTTCAAAGATTTATTACTACCTCTCACACAGGGAACTTTATAATTGATGCTTTTCCATTGGACAGGTGTGGCTGCAGATAGAATAGCAATCCATTCCCAAGGCCGTTTCACGGACAACCTTTCCCCTCAGAATCTGGTCTCTTGTGCCATCAAGAATCAGCATGGCTGCGAGGGAGGGAGCCTAAGCAACGCTTGGTCCTATATCAAAAATATGGGTAAGTAAGATTGTTATGTTATTCCTAGAAGTAAGAAAGGATCAATATTATGATACACACACATCCCCTTTCGAGAGATGAGACATTTCAGGATGGATACCAGCTATTTCTCAAGGGTTCATTTTCATGGGAAAACAGACAGTGTAACTGGTGTTGTTTCTCTCACACTGTTGAAAGAAATGTCTTCTGGGTTCAGCTCCAAGTGGGGGAAAAGACACTGGAGACACGGAGGCTGCTTGGAAAGATGGTTTATTGGTGGACAGGGCCACATGGCTTGAGCCCTGAACAGAAAAGGTGATCACATGCTTCAATGTTGGTGGAGAAGAAGAGAAGGGCCGAGGGAGGGGCTTGCTAGGCTTTTTATACCCTGTTCAGTCCCACCTCTCTGTTTCCTGTTCCTGTGTAAGAAATGCATTCTGACTGGTTGTCAGACTCCCATGGTGCCATGCAGGGGCAACTCTCTAGGCTGTGATGATTTCTCAGATGGCTTGTGGTCAGTTGAGTATATTATCATGCCTTTCTGTAGCTGCTGGTGAAGTCTTTATTATGTAAAGTGGGCTAGCCTGGCCATCTCAATGGCCCATTAGCTGGGGATGGGCAGAAAGTTTATAGGCAACTATTTGTCTTTTAAAACATGCTTCTTTTCACATCCAGAGAAATATTCTGCCTTTTCGATATTTCCTAGGATATTTCCTTTTTCTGGGAGAGGGCTGGATAATAACTTCCAACAATACAAAATTATTAACCCATGTTGACAGGCTGAGGGCAAGTCGTTAAAGGCTTTAAGACTCCAGCTGATTCCTGTTCACCATCAGATGATGGAAAACAATCTAGATCCCAGGAAGGAGGAGCTGCTTCCCAAAGAGACAGTGGAACTTCGAATGTCTTGATAGGCAGGAAGAGAGCTAAGCTGGCCCTTCCCTAGCAGTTCAAAGAGTACAATATATATCTAGCTATGCAAAAGGTTGCTTTTTTAAACTGGCACAGAGAACCATAGCTGCCTCCTATAGTGTTTGTCTGCAAATCACAGTGAGCCTCTGTGATTTGTAAACCACGCTTTCTGGCTTGATATGCCGTGTGTAGTCAACAAAATGTGGATATGAAATTTCCTACAGTGATTTGAGGTATTTGGAACGCATAGATCAACCTACCAAACACCTATAGAGTGTATCACAGAAGTGAGTACACCCCCTCGCATTTTGTAAATATCTATGTATATCTTTTCATGTGACAATATTGAAGAAATGACATTTGGCTACAATGTAAAGTAATAGCAATAGCAGTTAGACTTATATACCGCTTCATAGGGCTTTCAGCCCTCTCTAAGCGGTTTACAGAGTCAGCATATCGCCCCCACAGTCTGGGTCCTCATTTCACCCACCTCGGAAGGATGGAAGGCTGAGTCAACCTTGAGCCGGTGAGATTAGAACCGCTGAACTGCAGATAACAGTCAGCTGAAGTGGCCTGCAGTACTGCACCCTAACCACTGCGCCACCTCGGGCTCTATAAAGTAGTGAGAATACAGCTTGTATAACAGTGTAAATGTGCTGTCCCCAACAATAACATGTCTAAACTGCTGGCAAGATATACTTAAATATTACAAAATGTGAGTATATATAAGCCTGTAAGCTTATATCCATCCTGTAAAATAATTACATATTAGCTTTTTCTCCAACTGTAACTCATTTCACTACTCTTTATAAATGTTAAATATCCTGAATCCTTTGTATTGTCCATGTGAAAGTACATACAATAATATGAGAAAGAAAAATCCAAACAGTAACATAACTAAAATGTGATAAAAAGGATTTCTTGCAGCACGTATTTTGATCTAAATAGACAGTAGTCCTCCAACAGGGACAAAACCTCATCAGTGCTTGTAATTATACATGATGGGATGATATGACAGATTATAGGTGAAGAAAATTACAGCTGTCATTCAAAAACAGATCTGAATTCTGTCTGTTCCTTGTAGGCTAAATACTCTATTGCAGCTGTGAATAAAACAGAATAATATGCAATTATGCAACTATTCACAGTGATGGACATAAAATAGAGTTTATGCCGATGAGATACTTATTTTCAAAATCGGTTTGACAAGGTTCTTAAGAACATATAACTCATTCTCTCCCAGGCATAAAAAGTACAGGCAATATTTATTTTTATGCTAATTTTATTAAATATAATAGCTAAAAGTTGCAAAGGAATATAAACTAAAATAATAATAGGAAAAGTAGAAATGCAGAAAGGTGGAAGAGTAGAAAAGTAAGTTTTAAAAAATATAGTAAAGAAAAAATAAAATATGTAAAGATATGACTTCCCCCTTCATCACAATAAGTGTAAACTATTTTAGTAAGTTATCACCTTTCTTAAATAGAACAAAAATATCTTCCTTCCATGTCTCATATCTTACCTATAAACAAATCCTTAAAACCTTGTCATTCAGTTCTGGTCAGCAAAAGTCCATTAAGGATTACCCAAGATAACAAGGTGTCTATGTTAACTTTGATCAAATAACCAACTATATATTCCTTCTTTTTACTTTTAGCAAATTTGAACTTTAATCCCTTCAAATAGTAAAACTCGATTTCTTTTCGTTTTTTCTCTGTATCTTCTCACATAGTTCTTTAAAAGTATAACAAGTCTATTGGCAAATTCAAGGTAGGAAAGTTTCTAGGTCAGTTTTGATTTGTTATTTGTTATTATATCTCTTTCATTATTAAAACATAAGGCAGTTTCATTTATATTTATAGTGGGGCATCTTTTCCATATCATTCTTGTTACCTCTCATGTTTAAATCCACTTTCAGATCAGTCTCACTATTCAGGGGAGGAAGGGAAGGCTTTGCACAAATTATCAATCATTTCACGGATCGAGAGTAGGGCAAATTTGACAAGGCCAGCAAGACCAGGTCAAAAATGTTAAGGTAGTGGATGTGAGTACAGGGCAGAAGCTCCACCTCTTTGTACATGCAGGTGATTGCCACACATACAAAAGGGATGAGGCTCAGCAGAGGTAGTATACAGCAGTTCTGACCAGTTGTGGAGAACCGGTAGCGGAAATTTTGAGTAGTTCGGAGAACCAGTAATACCACCTGTGACTGGCCCCATCCCATTTATTCTCTGACCTCCCGAGTCCCAACTGATTGGGAGGAAATGGGGATTTGCAGTAACCTTCCCCTAGAGTGGAGAGGTAATAGAGATTTTGAAGTATCCTTCCTGTTGTGGCCCAGCAGGAGCTGTTGGAGCTGCCACCAGACTCCTACAGTGAGGGGCCCTATGAGTTGGCTCTGGAGGATGTGGAGGACCCTGGACAGGGTTCCGACTCTGAGCAGGGCGCAGAGAGGCTGGTTGGCCACCAGGAGGCATCTGAGCCTTGGACCAGTGGGGAGGAGACAAGGGAGTGTGATCTGGACACCAGCAGTGAGTTGTTTCTGGATGCTCAGCACCGAAGAGGTAATAGGCGTAAGGAACAGTTGTGCAGTTACAGGAGGTAATTGCACTCAGCTGGTGGTCATTAGGCTCCTCTCCAGACTATAAAAAGGACTGCTTGTGCACATACCCCTCTTGCAGAAGTCAAAGCAGGAATTAATGTTGGAGAACATTATGGTGAGCTTGGCAGGCTGGATTGCTGCCAGGGCTTAACTGTGCTGTATTGCTGCCCAAGCTTGTCTGTGCCGGTTGCTGCCAAGGACCTGTCTGTCTGTTAATTAAATGCCGTAATTTATTCTTTGGCTCGGAGTGTGTTGGTGTGGGACGAGGGGGGTCAGAACACCAAGCAATGCCCATAGAACCGATAGTAAGAATTTTTGAATCCCTCACTGGGGCTCAGTCATGCAACCACTGCTGCCATCTTGGCTTTTCTGACCCATAACCTCCTCTCCACACGCTCCTCTCAAGCCATTGGCTTATTTGAGTGGAATTACTTTGCTGTTGCTTTCACTTAGTTTTTTGATAAGCTTAACTGCTATTGTTATATCAGTGGTCCCCAAACCCCGGTCCGCGCCCGGTGCCGGGCCGTGGAGTACCTGGCACGGGCCGCGCAGCCATGATCGCTGCAGCTGGGCGCCGTGGCTCTTCTGCTGCGCCAGCCGCTCCTCTTCCAGCTGCTCGCCCAGCGCGCAAAGCTCCCGGCAGCGGCGCCACAGCTCCTCGAGGCGCCGGCGGCTCTCCTGGTTCTGCGCGCGCAGCTTGCGAGGTCCTGTTGGCCCAGGCGGCCCCCTTCCAGCTCCTGCAGCGCCCGCAACTCGGCCTCGTATCGCTCCAGGCTCTGCGCGCAGCTCCAGCTCAGCACCAGCGCAGTAGTCGGAGGCCAGCTGCCGCTTCTCGGAGCGCCCGGCCCCAGAGGACGCGCGGGGCCGACAGCAGCGCGGCCGGCCGCTGCTTGCGCGCTCCTGCAGCCCTTCGTGCGTCGGCCAGGAGCTGCTCCAGCAGCGCCTCCAGAGCGGCGCAGTCGGCCCACAGCCCCTCCAGCTGCTGCTGCGCCGGGCCAGCTCGGGCTCCAGGCGGCGGAGACGCAGCTCTCCAAGTTGCCGCGCTCAGCCTCTCCAAGCTCTCCAACTCGTGGCGCAGCGCGTCCCGCTCCAGCTCGCCTTGAGGTGATCTCAAAAAATAAGCTAGGTTGGATATGACTGGGAATAAGATTTCCAGATGTTGACTTGGCTCAAGTCACCGGTTCCTTTTTCTTGCTGAATGAAAACTCCTGCATCATGGTTGTATGTAGGATGTATTTAGAAAAATTCAAGATGGGAACCATCTTGGTTTTTATGTGATGCAAATAAAAGAATAAATAGGCTTTAATTCATAGTCATGGCTATTACCTTGACATTTTCGATGTCACTCTGACACCCCTGTCCCAGATAATTTGGGTGAATGGACAGAGAGGCTACCAGCTAGTAGTAGGCTGGCTTGAATGCACTTACTAAGAAAGGATTCACAGTGAATTCAATGAATAACATTTTTGGGTGATCATCAATCTGATGGGAGCTATATATCTATTGCAGCATTTACCTGCAAATTTAAAGGAAGTCCAGAAAGCGATTGCAATCTATTTGGCATATATTTACAAATACATATTGAAAATAATGCAACATCCTAACATTTTATGATATAAATGAAATATATATGATATATAAACAATCAATTGTCGTCGCGAACAACGCCCCCCCACCCCTGCGCTGGCGCTCAGCGGGGCCACGGTAAAATTATCACAGGCTGACTGGTCCGCGGCGATAAAAAGGTTGGGGACCACTGGTTTATATAATTCCTAACTTATAATTTACCTGCAGCATTTGATAATTTATCAAATATATATATATAAATTTAAATCTTACAGATTTGTAGTTGTATGGAACAAACATTTAACATTATTCAGAATGATCAGTTTCCAGCTACAGCCTGCGGTGGGTTGGGGGGAATTCTCCGTGTTTCCATGACACTGTGCCACTTTAACCAGAACAAATAAACAAAATGACAAGGCTTATGAATGCCTTTCTCAATAGTTATAGTTAGTTTATTTCAAAAGGTATTTGAAGTTTAAGGAAATCAGAAGCCACCATATTATTCACCAAAGTGGAACGAAGATACTGAAGATTTTCTGAAAGGATTTTATTTTCTCTTTTCTCAACTTCCCCCTCAAAATTGTTCACAGATAATTGTCGGTGGTTAATTCTGAAAGGAAGAAGAGCAAAAGATATGAATCAGAACTTTCCCACATCTGCGGTTTTAAAAGAACTTTTTCAGAATAATAGCTGCATAACAATAGGAAGCCTTAATCCTTTTGCATCTTGAGTTCTAAATATTTTCAATATTCAATTTATGGAAGGAAGACAGGAATCTTGTTAGCACCACTTGACAGAACCTCTTAATTATTATTTGGGATTATGAAAATGGAATTACTGATTTTGTTTCTTTCTTCAAAGAATCTACCCTCTCATACTGTACGTATATCAGCTTGCACATTGACAGCATAATATAGAATCTGCCATTTAGAGGCTGCAAATATTTCTGAAGCCAAAGAATGAAGCTTGACATGTGTAGGACAAATGTCATAAAATATCCATGCATCTCCACGGGGCTACAAGTCCCTGGGATCATGAAAAGCCTAGTTCTATTGTTTGCTAGAGTGAGATGGTGACTTTGGATATTGGGTGGCATGGAAGCAGTATTATCAACAGCATCTCAAAGATGCTTTTCAAAGGCAACTGGACTTTGCTTTTTCTTGAAGATGTTTCTCTTCTCATTCAAGAAGCTTCTTCAGTTCTGAGGATGCTTCTTGAATAAAAAGTGAAACATCTTCAAGAAAAAACAAAGTCGCCTTTTTGACAAAAACATCACTGAGAGCACCATGACCCTGGATGACCCAGAATCTCCATAAACATTTAATCAACAGCATAATGAACACCAGTCTCTGTTTGAAGGCCAAACTCTCTCTTCCAGAAAGTTTAGGCCCTTGTTCCTGAGATCATCAATAGGTTCCTTAATGGAGATGCAAATGCTGTACCATCGCTGGTTCTAAAATAAAAACAAACTCTTAGTCTAGACCAACTTCTGCTGTGTAAATAGTCTGAGATGTTATCATGCCCTTTGCCTTAGGCCTTAAATCCTTATAGCAGTGGTCCCCAACCTTTTTATCGCCGCGGACCAGTCAGCCTGTGATAATTTTACCGTGGCCCGCTGAGCGCGCGCAGGGGTGGGGGGGCGTTGTTCGCGACGACACATTGATTGTTTATATATCATATATATTTCATTTATATATCATAAATGTTAGATGTTGCATTATTATTCAATATGTATTTGTAAATATATGCCAAAGTAGATTGCAATCGCTTTCTGGACTTCCTTTAAATTTGCAGGTAAATGCTGCAATAGATATATAGCTCCCATCAGATTGATGATCACCCAAAATGTTATTCATTGAATTCACTGTGAATCCTTTCTTAGTAAGTGCATTCAAGCCAGCCTACTACTAGCTGGTAGCCTCTCTGTCCATTCACCAAATTATCTGGGACAGGGGTGTCAGAGGTGACATCGAAAATGTCAAGGTAATAGCCATGACTATGAAATTAAAAGCCTATTTATTCTTTATTTGCATCACATAAAAACCAAGATGGTTCCCATCTTGAATTTTTCTAAATACATCCTACATACAACCATGATGCAGGAGTTTTCATTCAGCAAGAAAAAGGAACCGGTGACTTGAGCCAAGTCAACATCTGGAAATCTTATCCCAGTCATATCCAACCTAGCTTATTTTTGAGATCACCTCAAGGCGAGCTGGAGCGGGACGCGCTGCGCCACGAGTTGGAGAGCTTGGAGAGGCTGAGCGCGCACTTGGAGAGCTGCGTCTCCGCCGCCTGGAGCCCGAGCTGGGCCCGGCGGCAGCAGCAGCTGGAGGGGCTGTGGGCCGACTGCGCCGCTCTGGAGGCGCTGCTGGAGCAGCTCCTGGCCGAGCACGAAGGGCTGCAGGAAGCGCGCAAGCAGCGGCCTGGCCGCGCTGCTGTCTGCCCCGCGCGTCCTCTGGGCCGGGCGCTCCGAGAAGCGGAGCTGGCCTCCGACTACGCGCTGGTGCTGAGCTGGAGCTGCGCGCAGAGCCTGGAGCGATACGAGGCCGAGTTGCGGGCGCTGCAGGAGCTGGAAGGGGGCCGCCTGGGCCAACAGGACCTGCGCAAGCTGCGCGCGCAGAACCAGGAGAGCCGCCGGCGCCTCGAGGAGCTGTGGCGCCGCTGCCGGGAGCTTTGCGCGCTGGGCGAGCAGCTGGAAGAGGAGCGGCTGGCGCAGCAGAAGAGCCACGGCGCCCAGCTGCAGCGATCATGGCTGGCGCGGCCCGGTGCCAGGTACTCCACGGCCCGGCACCGGGCCGCGGACCGGGGGTTGGGGACCACTGCTTTATAGTGCTTGAATAGCAATAGCAGTTAGACTTATATACTGCTTCATAGGGCTTTCAGCCCTCTCTAAGCGGTTTACAGAGTCAGCATATCGCCCCCAACAATCCGGGTCCTCATTTTACCCACCTCGGAAGGATGGAAGGCTGAGTCAACCTTGAGCCGGTGAGATTTGAACAGCTGAACTGCAGAACTGCAGTCAGCTGAAGTAGCCTGCAGTGCTGCATTTAACCACTGCACCACCTTGGCTCGAATTATGTAAATCAGTGTTTAAAGTCAACGTCAGTGACTTTAAAATGTTGAGCTTCAACTTCAACTCCAACTCCCAGATTCCTCAACCAACACTTTCTAGGCATCGCAGTCTACTTCCTTCAGTTGCAATCAGCATAGCTAAAAGTCAGGATGATAGGAACTGCTAGACTAAACCTCTTGTCCAGGGACTGACCCAGATTAGATCCTGCAACATTATCCTGGGACACAGGTACGTATATTTGCCTTCACTCATGATAGGAACTGTATGACAAAACATCTTGAAGCATTGAAGAAGGCATCTCTTAAGACGAGAGTGCAGACTTCAAAAGTATAAGATCTACATTTTTGTGCATCCTATTTAACTAAGATTAAGATCCACAAAATATTAACTCAGGGAATTTAATTCAATTACTTCCTGTACTGCTTCAGCCATACACTAGCATGACTCATATATTAGTAGAACTCTTATCACTGATAAAAGAACAGGGTGGCTTAGTGGCTTAAGGCGCTGAGCTTGTCGGTCAGATAGGTCGGCAGTTTGGCGGGTCAAATCCTAGCGCGGCGTACAGAGTGATCTCCCGTTACTTGTCCCAGCTTCTGCCAACCTAGCAGTTTTAAAGCATGCAAAAATACAAGTCGAAAAATAGGAACCACCTTTGGTGGGAAGGTAACAGCGTTTCGGCATTTAGTCATGCCGGCCACATGACCACAGAGACGTCTTCAGAAAGTGCTGGCTCTTCGGCTTTGAAACGGAGATGAGCACCGCCCCCCTAGAGTCAGGACGACTAGCACATATGTTCGAAGGAAACATATGTTATCACTGAATTATTACAGATCACAGAATCAATACACTGTTTAAGAAGAGGTTTTTTTTATTGCCATTGTTAAGAAAACACAGAAAAATAGAACACATTGGTTTCCTCCATAAAACATTTAATATCATACCCATAGGTAGCCTTCTATTATAACCCTTTCCAAATGAGATCTCAGGAATCCAGTCAGCTGTATGGAAGGTCTGCGTCAGACCTCACAATGTAGCTGCCTTATCTTGGCTCAAGCAAAGTAGCCAACAAAACCTAATAAAATAGCTTGTTAGGAAATAACTTTCTTGAACAGAATTCCAGAGCTGTTGCTTTGCAGAACAATCCCATCTGACATGGTGGCTGCAAGGAGTCTATTTCTTCAAGATAAAAAGGATTCCTAGGGTATACATTTTGAACTGTGGGATATAAAAGCTTTCCTGGCTTCTGAGTGATTCAGAAAAAAAGAATAAGTAATGCGATAAATGCTTTCAAGTTAAGAGTAGGGAAAAAATGAATATAATAAGGTATAGACTACCTTCTTTTTTGAAAGATACCAGCTTGATTATATCCTCTTACTAACTTATTTCTTAGATCAGATTTTTTTTTTCATTTTGATATATCTCACCTAGTATGGGATATTTCATAGGTACCAGAAAAGTGATTGCAGAGCCAGGGACAAACACAATGCGGCCTCAATCACCAGGATTCACTTTTTGAGAGATGCAAATAGGATTTAGCACCTGGTTTCCAACAGGGCTTAGATTCTGGCAGTAAGAAGGCGCTTAACTTCCTTTTGCACAGCGCTGATCAAGATGGGCTCATATTTAATTCCAGGCAGCTACGCTGTAAGTTAAAAAATAGTTTTCCTTCAAGTTATAAGGTATAAATTAATTTGAAAGGCCTTCGCTTGAACAGGAATCGAATCCATATTCTAACACAGGCATGTATGCAACCAATGACATGGAAGGAGAATGCAAATCTCCAGCCTCTCAAAATATGTGTGTGTGTGTGTGTGTGTGTGTGTGCGCGCGCGCGTGCATGCATGTAGTGTCACAATCCCTGGAATGCCCAAATATGGGAGGAAGCTGACTGCTTCCATTCTCTGTCTATCGGCTCATCACAAGAGGACCATCACGACAGAAGCCATTATTTTTTACTGTTGCCTTTGTTACATTTGTGTTGCATTTGTGCTGATAAATAAATAAATAAAGGGAGACTAGTATAGATCTATTTCAAGCTATTTAGCTCTCATCAGCTAGCCATACCCTTACACAGGTTGCACAGGTTCGAATCCCAGTAAGGGTATGGCTAGCTGATGAGAGCTAAATAGCTTGAAATAGATCTATACTAGTCTCCCTTTATTTATTTATTTATCAGCACAAAATGCAACACACACACACACACACATATATACATACACACACATACACACACACATATACACACACACACATACACATATACATACATACATACATACATACATACATACATACATACATACATACATACATATATATATATATATATATATATATAAATGTATAAGCTTCCAATAGACATATTATGCTTTTTTTTTAACAGTGTAACAGAATAACAGAGTTGGAAGGGACCGTGAAGGTCTTCTAGTCCAACCCCCTGTTCAAGCAGGAGATCCTATTCCATTTCAGAAAAGTGGTTGTCCAGTCTCTTCTTAAAAATCCCCAATAATGAAGCAGCCACTTGACTAACCACCATTCAAAATATTCCCAAAGAAGAATCCAAATTTTTGTCTTGGACCTGCTGAAGGTGACTTTGAGTTACAGCTGTTCTCTGCCCTCCCATCCTCTTTTGATTCTACTGCTGCTAGTAGTAGTAGTAGTAGTAGTAGTAGTAGTAGTAGTAGTAGTAGTAGTATTTGGAACACAACACACCAGATATCACGGTTGTCAAGGGCCGAAGCGTACCGTTTATTGATATAGCAGGAGATACCAGAGTAGAAGAAAAAGAACTGGAAAAAAAATCGCAAAATATCATGACCTGGCTATTGAAACTACACGGCTATGGATGAAACAGTGATACCCGTTGTCAACGGGGCACTTGGTACCATGTCCAAGAATTTTGCAAAACACATAAAGAAATTGTAGGTTCCTGCAATAATTCCAGCAGAACTGCAAAAAACCCTGCGCTACTCGGAACATCATACATCTTAAGAAGGTCCTTGGTTGATACCTAGAATGCTGGCAGCAACCCTTATCAACCATTAGCACCAGTCAATGGTATTTGTGATGCATTTTTGAATATTCAGTTGACTGAGTTTCATGTTTAATGAATAAAGTATATAATAATAAGTGTATTTCCAAACCTACCAAAAAACATTGCCTTCCACCAATCTAAAAGATAGGCCTTCTCTACAAACCATTTTTTAAAATGTTATTGTTAATAGCAATAGCAATAGCAATAGCAGTAAAATTGTAACAATAATATGGGATAAAAACTCAGTAGATTTCCATTTGAATGGTAAAAGTCAGGTTATTTTAGGCTCCTGAAATTAGAGAAGATAGGCCCAGGAGAAATTAAGACAAACCTGTATTACATTAATTGATTCAGAAACAAGTGTGTTTCGATTTTTCAGCCTAGGTTGAATCCTGGTTTTGGCACTGAAACTAGCTTATTATTGTAATGGACTGACATATAGCAATAGCAATAGCAGTTAGACTTATATACCGCTTCATAGGGCTTTCAGACCTCTCTAAGCGTTTACAGAGTCAGCATAATGCCCCCAACAACAACAATCCGGGTCCTCATTTCACCCACCTCGGAAGGATGGAAGGCTGAGTCAACCCTGAGCCGGTGAGATTTGAACAGCCGAACTGAAGAACTGCAGTCAGCTGAAGTAGCCTGCAGTGCTGCATTTAACCACTGCGCCACCTCGGCTCTAATCTTAATTGGGTTTGTTTTTAGGATATTCTATTTTTTTTTTTAAACTTTGTAATATGTGTTTTTTAATGTTGTACGCCGCTCTGAGTTCTTGGGAGAAGGGCGGCATATAAATCCAATAAACCAAACCAAACCAATTCCTTGGATAAAATCAGGAATCCTGTCTATTTAAAACATTCTTTAAAAAACATATCTATTTGTATTTTAATCTAAATAGGCTGGTATCCCATGCCTGCTACCCTCTATTCTGGAACCAGCTTCACCCAATGAATTGCGCCATTACAAGCATGTTTGATGCTGAGGGGAAAAGACAGGCTACAAAGCCATGTCCAAATCAGTTTGAAACATCAAACCGCATTTATCAGTGTGGCTCTCCCTACCGAATCTCTTCAAAGGTAAGCGCTCAGCGTGAGTAAATTTCAACTCCTGCAATTTACATTTGTCACTTCAAACGCTGGCAGTTTCTTGGTTTGTTCTCAAAGTCCATCGATGCAGATATTTGCACGCGCAGAAGTTTCTTTCTCAAAATGGACTCATCACTGGGTAAGGGTATCAAATGAAATCCTTTCTCTAAGGAGAATGTAGTAAAATCAGATCAAACTGTGTGCTATACTTAATAAATGCAGTGTGCCCTTTTCTCTAAATAACATGTCCAATTCAGAAACATAAATATGATGTCAGATCTGCAAGCCATCTTTTCTTTTTGGATCTCATGCCTGCCACACTTTTTACTGTGGGAAAATGGGAGGGGGGATTATATAGCAATAGCAGTTAGACTTATATACCGCTTCGTAGGGCTTTCAGCTAAGGGCTTTAGAGAGCTAAGCGGTTTACAAAGTCAGCATATTGCCCCCAACAATCCGGGTCCTCATTTTACCTACCTCGGAAGGATGGAAGGCTGAGTCAACCTTGAGCCTGGTGAGATTTGAACAGCCGAACTGCAGAACTGCAGTCAGCTGAAGTAGCCTGCAGTGCTGCACTCTAACCACTTCACCACCTCGGCTCTTATATGGAGTTGGGTGCTATGTAGCCATAACAACATTCTTCTTAGAAAGTCAAGGTCACTTTTGTCTCTGCACTTGGCCGGATGTGGATGAGAAGGACTTGTCTTCATGGCAGTGAAAGATTGGACCATGTGATGAACTTGTGCGCGTTGGGGGCAGGATCTTGAACTTTCTTGAACTTTCAACAGGGTGGGAAAACCTGGAAGTTTCAGATTTGGGTTTTCCCAGATGTGCCAATATGGCATCCCTAATAAAATAGAACTTTGAGGAAACACGAGCCTTGCAGTTTTATTTCATTGGGGGGTGTTTTTTGGAACCCCTGACATGAGGGCAAAAATAAATATACCATTTTTTTTTGTGTTCCAATTCTAGGAAGCCGATATAATGAGAGAAATCAGAGAAAATGGTCCAGTGCAAGGTAAAGGAAAGCTTGGTTTGAAATAAATTAATAAGCATGGCATGCATAAAAGCAAACTCTTACCACAGACAATTCTTAAGAATATTCGTTGTCTGTGTTATTGTTTTTTGGGGGAGAATAACAAAAATAACACTCATTCTTCCGAAGGTTCCGCATATTCTACTACATGACTCAGTTTCAATTTCCGTGGTATTTGCTTTAGATGATTTATCACAATCCTAAACCAAGATGGCAAAATAGCAACGCTTGATTTATAGTGTACTCCTCCACGTGTCCCTTCAGAAGGTTCAGTGAAACTCATCGTTTATAACTATATCACTCCAAAACAAGGAATGTGAATTAATGATGTCTAGATCTATATTTATGGGCATTAAATGTGGGGGAAAGAAGCTTCAATACCATCATATTGGATAGGAGCGGGCAATATTTGAAGAATCAGGAGTCCCTGATTTGGGTTGGAAACCATCAATCAGCACAAGAGAGACTGATAATTTTTTCCTCTTCTATTGGTCAGCTGGAAAGCGCTGGCTGGTTCTTGACATCTTCAGCATTCTGAGACCAGCAGGAGCAGAGGTGGTATTCAGCAGGTTCTGACCAGTTCTGGTGTCAGGTGCTACTTCATTTAATAATCAGGAAAGAAACCACTCAACTCCATTTGTTTGAAATTAAGTGTACTTTTACTAATTACAAACGAATAGTAGCAAAGCAAAGCTGAATCTGGTTAATTAGGCATGAAAGCAAAGAATATCATGTATAGGTCAATCTCCTCCCCTTGGCACCCCAGTCCATAGTCCAATTATAATTCACCCAACTGTCAGGTGGGAGATATCTTCAAAAAACATCATCAGGGTGGAATGCTGGACAGTTAACCTTGGCGGGAAACTCCCTTCCTCCACATGCGCAATGAGATGGTCAGGACAGCGTCTAGAATATTCCTCCAGCACATAATGATTCCCCTCCCAAATACCATGCCCTCCCTCCCCGTTTCAATGGCAGCCAAAGCAGCAGCAAAGCAGAGAACCAGCAACAAAAATTTTGAGAACCGATAAATACCACTTCTGACTACCCCTCTCCCCAATCTATTCTCTGCCTCCTGAGTTCCAGCTGATTGGGAGGAAATGGGGATTTTGCAGTAATCTTTCCCTGGAGTGTGGAGAGAATGGAGATTTTACAGTATCCTTCCCCTGCCACGCCCACCAAGCTACACCCCACAGAACCGGTAGTAAAAAAAATTGAATCCCACCACTGAGCAGGAGCTACAAAAGAGGTCAGGCAGGTTGGGTTCAAATAGCGTTGGAGAAGTGGTGGAATAGAAATGGTGTGTTATTGTATCAGCTAAGGAGTCCTCTTTGGTTTTGAACTGGGCATGGGAAACCCCACCAGTTTCTCAGAGGAATTTTAAATTCTGAAATTGAGGGATAGAACTAGAAGGATGCCACCTTAGCTTGGCGAATAAGCTGATGGGAGGGAAAAATGAACCATAGAACTACTGAAGTCACTTCATGCTTGGGTTCCTGTTGTGGCCTGGCAGGAGCCATTGGAGCTGCCACCAGACTCCAACAGCGAGGGGCCCTATGAGTCGGCCCTGGAGGATGTGGAGGACCCTGGACAGGGTTCCAACTCCGAGCAGGGCGCAGAGAGACTGGTTGGCCACCAGGTGGCGCCTGAGCCTTGGATCAGTGGGGAGGAGACAAGAGAGAGTGATCCAGAAATCAACAGTGAGTTGTTCCGGGATGCACGCCGTCAAAGGGCTACTTAGCATCAACAACAACTACGTAATTACAGGAGGTAATTACACTTAGCTGATGGTCATTAAACTCCTCTCCAAATTATAAAAGAGACTGCTTGTGCCACGCCCTTCTTGCAGAAGTCAACGCTTGGACTAAAGAGAAACGAACTTGGCAGGCTGGATTGCTGCCAGAGTTTGTTTGCATTGCTGCCAAGGTTTGTCCGACTTGCTGCCAAAGTCCTTATCTATTTGTTTATTTGGCTTTCAGCCACTGAAGAGTCTGGACTTGCTATTAAAGGACATTCTCATTAAGCATGTCTCGGCTTTCGTTACTGGATGGAGGAGGGGGGTCAAACAGGTTCCTCAGAAAGGGAGATTTAAGAAGTGACACTTTAAAATACTAAACCTGAGGAGCCTCATGGACACCTCTGACCATTGCATCTTTAGATGGATATTAGAGACTTGGAGAAAAGGAGAAAACAAGCATTCAAAATTACTGGGTGGAAAGGCTTTACAAAGAAAGGTTAGGATAGCTGAGGCTTTTTAGCTTGGATGAAGTTGAGTCAGAGGTCGAGTGATGAAGGCATATGACATCACTCGTGGCAAACACAAAGGGGCATCCATAACAATTATGCTCAAACAATGACATCTGTGCATGAGTCATTCACAAAATGCCAGTATGTACTTGCATCACAATGTCTCATGCATACCTACCTGATCAGTTTCCTTGATGAGCGAGCAGTCTTAGAAATTTTCTAAATACAGCTTCTGTTGCCATCTCCCTGTCCGCCCACGGACACCTGTGCAAATATTTCTCTCCCTCTCCCACACGTTAGCATATAAGTTCTTAAAATGAAGGGAGACTCCGAAACAATAAACGTGCTTTTTCACATTGTTAAACTTTGGAATTCCCTATGATTGAAGGGCAGATCATGGCAGCCGGGTTGGGTGATTGCAAAATGGGTCTGGAGGAGTTCTTGAAGGATGAGGAAATTTACGACGTCTAATGCTAATGTTTACATGGATTACAGGCAGCATGACTTAAATACTGACTGGTGGGAAGGAAACTAGGTTATGTTTAGCCTAATGAAGAGAAGGCCCAGGGGAGACATGGTAGCTGTTTTTCTAATACTTGAAGGGCTATCACAGGGAAGAGGGCATCTGATTACGGTATTCTCCAAAGCACCTGAGGGGAGGAGAAGGAACAATGGGTGGAAGCTTGTCAGAGAGAGATCCAACCTGAGAAGATTAGACTAGAACAGTGTTTCTCAACCTTGGTGACTTTAAAGTCCTGTGGACTTCAACTCCCGTAATTCCCCAGCTGGAGAAGAAACGATGGGTGGAAGCTTGTCAGAGAGAGATCCAACCTGAGAAGATTAGACTAGAACAGTGTTTCTCAACCTTGGTGACTTTAAGTCCTGTGGACTTCAACTCCCAGAATTCCCCAGCTGGAGAAGAAACAATGGGTGGAAGCTTGTCAGAGAGAGATCCAACCTGAAAAGATTAGACTAGAACAGTGTTTCTCAACCTTGGTGACTTTAAGTCCTGTGGACTTCAACTCCCAGAATTCCCCAGCTGGAGAAGAAACAATGGGTGGAAGCTTGTCAGAGAGAGATCCAACCTGAAAAGATTAGACTAGAACAGCTGGCTGGGGAATTCTGGGAGTTGAAGTCCACAGGACTTAAAGCCGCCAATGTTGAGAAACACTGGACTAGAAGAACACTGGGGTTTCTTCCAGCCTTCAGATTCTATGATATGATTCTATTACAAGGAATATGGATAATAACTGTCCAGTCTAGGCACACAGGAGCTTTTTCGATGATGGCTGAATGACATATAATACAAGACTAGACGGATCGATGGCTAGGTCTTCTCTTACATTCTAATGATTTTCAATAGGAATCCTAACATGAAAGAAATGAAAGAGATTCTAGCACGAGAGATTTGAGGGAATGGTAAGGAAGAACAGATTGTAGGTGTGAGAGGGATTGGAGGAGACAGAGTCAGATGTTTCCAAAAGGGATGTCGCAAAAGCCAAGCTATAAAAACAAGGTGGAGTAAAAGGAGGAACACTCCATCTTGACCGGATAGGAATTAAGGAAGAAAATGAAGGAAAAGAAACAAATAATCTGTTTTCTCAAATTGATTGAATGATGCTTTGTTATGGAGCGGTGGCCCAGAGGTGGCGCTCTCTCCTCACAACAAGTTTGATCCAAGGTAGAGGCAGATATTTCTCTCACTGGACACAATGAGAATATGATCTGCTCAACAAAACTCCACATTGGCAACAAGAAGGGCATCTGGCCATTAAACACACTGCTAGCTCCATTCAGTTGCCCAGACTCCATCCCGCAAGGGCTCGTTAAAAGATGATGATGATGATGATGATGATGATGATGATGATGATGATGATGATGATGATTGAATGATGCTTTATTGGCTGTCTGGAAACAGTGCATGTTTTCCTTTCCTTATATGCTTGCATCAGGCTGCGGTATACAGAGAGTGGCATTTCAGTATCAAGTTTGATATGAAGTTAATGAAACCTGTGTTAGGAATATAATTCTAACGGTTGGGTTGGCAATATATAAATCATGTAGCAATGCTGTAACTGTTTCTTTAAAGCATACTGTAAAATGTGATTGGTTGCTGTTTTCCTCAATCGGCCATAAGAGGGAGCCAGAATGTCTGTTAGCTCTCTGTTTTATTAGATGCTGGGCTGATCTGATCTGAGTGTTTTGGAAGCTGGCTGTTAGAAAGTGCCGTGAGCTATTGTAAGTTTTGCAACTGTTAGGAAACTTTGTGTACCAGACTGATTATATGATACTGGACTATGTTATTTGGATTATCCCTTAACTGAAAGACATTGATGACTGACTGTCTTATCCGTGTATGACTTGGACTGTTTGATGGACTCTGATATCTCTATTTCCACGAAAGTAAAAGCCTATTGAAACTGCAGTGTCTCTGTAATGCTGGTTTGTGTGTTCTCCAACACAACTCTCACAACACTTCTCTGAACGTACTCGCTCTCCCAACGGGGATCTTACTTAACAACCTGTTTTGTGCCATTATCACACAAAACAAGCATCTTACTCTACTCGTGTCATGATGTCCGATGGAAATACATCAACCACATCATTTGTGTCATGGCATCAGATGGACGAATCATCATTTCTCTTCTTCCCACAACAGATTTTTTTTTTAATCACACACCCTTTTATCTATCAGTCAGAATAGGAGTCTCACTGGTTTCTGTGTTTCAAGTGAAAACGTCAGAACAGTCTGAACAAGGTAACCAAAGATGTGGAAGAAATCAATTGATCAAACTCATGTTCCTGCATAAAATATTTAAATTTTGGGGAAAGCAGGCTGGAATTCACCTGGGATTTTTACTGTTGATTTTCTGCTAACACCGAGGTCTCCTGCGAATTATTTGTTTATATTTAAAGCTTTTAGGCTTAGGAAGGATTGCAAAATAATTTCCATCTATTAAAACGATTACAGATGTCTCTGTAATGAACACTAGTTGAAATTAGAATTACAGCTATCTTTTTTTTTTTTTTTTTGCCCTTTTCCACTCACTGCTCCCCTTCAGCCGTCATGAAAGTATACGATGATTTCTTCCTTTATAAGAGCGGGATTTATAGGCACACCAGTGGAAAACCACAGCGTGAGCGCCAGGAGGGACTCCATTCTGTCAAATTAGTCGGGTAAGTGAATCCATGGCTGTTTCTCCTTGTCGTTTCCGATAATACAGGCAGTCCTCAACTTACAACCTTTCATTTTAGTGACTGTTTGAAGTTGCAGTGGCTCTGACAAATGTGACTTACGGCCATTTTTTTCACACTTATGATTGGTGCGGCATCCCCCCTGGTCATGTGATCAAAATTGACATCTGGCATGTATTTATGACAATTGTGGTGTCCTGGGATTATGTGATCCCCTTTTGTGACCTTCTGACAAGCAACATCAACGGGGAAGTCAGATTCACTTAACAAATATGTTACTAACTTAGTAACGACAGTGATTCACTTAACAACCATGCCAAGGAAAGTCATTAAATATGGTAAGACCCACTTAACAACTGTCTCACTTAGCAACAGAAATTTTGATCGTAACTCGAGGACTACCTGTATATGGCAATAGCAATAGCAGTTAGACTTATATACCGCTTCATAGGGCTTTCAGCCCTCTCTAAGCGGTTTTACAGAATCAGCATATCGCCCCCACATAATCTGGGTCCTCATTTCACCCACCTCGGAAGGATGGAAGGCTGAGTCAACCTTGAGCCGGTGAGTTTTGAACCGCTGAACTGCAGATAACAGTCATCTGAAGTGGCCTGCAGTACTGCACCCTAACCACTGCGCCACCTCGGCTCTTTTGAGGCATATAACAGGGAGACAATGAATTTTGCATAGGAACATGGAAGACTTCCTTCTCTTGATGCTTGAAAGTTAGGGTTAAGCTGAGAGAAGCTTTCTTAAGAGGCTAAAATTGACCACAATAGTGACAGTGGTTTATGTAAATGGGATACATGCTGTACAACTGGATTTCAGCCAATGCAACACGTGTTTTCTGCACTTTTCTTTCTATTGCAATCCAGCTGTCAAATTTCATCTCCATGATGCCATCTCATAATAGGATGGGTAGATTCTTATACATGAAGCTACAGTGTGCAGATTGTGAAAAGTAACTGATGAGATGCATTAAGGCATAGCACATTAAGATGCCGCATGCTAAGTTGTACCACTTAAACAGGGACTAAGATGAGGAGTAGCTTATCAAGAACTGGGCTGCTTGCATACTGAGCCAGCTACTGGTTGATAATCTGTGCTTTATATTTCCTTCTAGTACCATTTCAGGTTGACCAAATTGGCCATTGCTATTATTGGCATATGTGCTTGTATAGTTGGTCCTTCTTCAGCAGGGGTGGGTTTCAAAAATTGTTCCAACCTACTCTGTGGGTGTGGCCTCCTTTGTGGGAGTGGCTTGCCGCCCATGTGACCAGATGGGAGTGGCTTGCCGCCCATGTGACCGGGTATGAAGATGCCGACGACACTTGTCAGAACCACCTTAAATTACCTCACACACAGCACTGGCATGCATAAGAATATGATGTCAACTTGTTTTTTTACAAGGCATCTTTGGTTTGCGTTAAAACAACTTCAACACACGCAATGTTCTGACTGCACCACAATCGCAGTAGTCATCCTTACCTTTCACAGAGGCCCTGAGTTTTATAAATATGAGCATGATAGTGTAGAATAATCCTATCCAAGGACCAGTGGTGGGTTTCAAAAAAGTTTGGAACCACTTCTGTAGGTGTGGCTTGCTTTCCGGGTCCACTGGTGGAACCTCTTCTAACCGGTTCGGTAGATTTGACAAACCGGTTCTACCGAATAGGTGCAAACTGGTAGGAATCCACCTCTGCTTCCCACCAAAGGTAGTTCCTATTTTTCTACTTGCATTTTTACGTGCTTTCAAACTGCCAAGTTGGCAGAAGCTGGGACACGGGAGCTCACTCCATGATGTGGCGCTAGGGATTCGAACCGCCAAACTGCCAACCTTTCTGATAGACAAGTTCAGCGTCTTAGCCATCTTTAGTTTGTTATACATTCTCCAGCTGTTCTCTGATTAATCAGACTACTTTAGTATTTGTATTTTCTCCACAGGCTATCCTCGTCTTAAAACAATTCATTCAGTTACAAGGGCACTGAAAAACGTGACTTATGATCATTTTTCACACTTACAACTATTACAGCATCACCATGGTCATGTGATCAAAATTCAGATGCTTGGCAATTGCCTCATACTTATGACGGTTGCAATGCCTAGGGTTCATGTGGTCGCCTTTTGTGATCATCTGACAAGCAAAGTCAATGGGGAAGCCAGCTTCACTTAAGAACCATGCTACTACAGTAATTTAACAACTTCAGTGATTCACTTAACAACTGTGACAAGAAAGATCGTAAAATGGGACAAAATTCACTTCACAAATGTCTCGGTTAGCAACAGAAATTTTGGCCTCAATCATGTTCATAATTCGGGAACTACCTGCATTGCTTTCTATAAAAATTCTTATTGAAGAAACTTGCTACTCTGAAATTTAAGGATAAATTTATGGACATTAGTGGCAAATTTCACATCAACTTCAGTTGGGGACTCCAGAATAATACTTGAATTTTTTGAAGTTGATTTTATAATTTATATCAATTTAGCAATTTAATAAATTTGTATGCCGCCCAATCCCGTAGGACTCTGGGCGGCTTACAGAAACAAGATAAAAGTTAAAAGTTAAAAATAAAGAGAGATACAATTTAAAAAAACAACACACCATACATTCCATTAAGTGGGGCTGGACCTTGTTCAACAGCCCCAGGCCTGCCGGAACAGCCAGGTTTTAGTGGCTTTTCGGAAGGCCGAGAGAGTGGGAAGAGTCCAGATCTCTACGGGTAAATCGTTCCACAGGGCCGGAGCAGCTACAGAGAAGGCCCTCCCCTGAGGGGCCGCCAGCCGGCATTGTCCAGTCGACGGCACCCGGAGAAGGCCCAACCTGTGAGATCTTATTGGTCGTTGGGAGGTATGTGGCAGGAGGCGGTCTCTCAGATATCCAGGTCCTAAGCCATGTAGGGCTTTAAAAGTAATGACTAGCACCTTGAAGCGCGTTCGGAGACCAATAGGAAGCCAGTGCAGCTCGCGGAGGATGGGTGTAACATGGGTGTATCTAGGTACACCCGATATCGCTCACGCGGCTGCATTCTGGACCAACTGTAGTCTCCGAACACTTTTCAGGGGCGGCCCCATGTAGAGCGCATTACAGTAATTGAGCCTTGAGGTGACGAGGGCATGAGTGACCATTCGACCATTATATGAAATATATATTGTAAATATATGAAACTTATTTACTTTTTATTACTTCCTTCTGTACTATTTTAATCTTGTTGTTAGAACTTGAGATTCTTCTAATGAATACTCAAAAATGGAAGAAGTGATTGTTTTTTTTAATGATTTTCAGAAGAAAGAGAACTCTGTGGATTATTAAAATATTGTTTACATTTTATACACATATTTAAAAGACATTTCCAATGCATTTAAGGCTCATTCAGTCTTTCACTGTGGTGCTTTTTAAAATGCAAGAATGTTTCATCCCTCATGTAAGGTGGGAATATCAATTGCAAAGATAATTTTCTCTGCTTTCTGTAGCAATTGCAGTGCTAATAGATATTACCCATGTGGCAAAGCCTTTTGTAGCCTGAAGCAGGGAAGAAATTTCACCTCATATCGTGTATGTACACACAGATACGACAAACAAGTAATTAAAAGACATTAGTACACACACACGTACAATATTATAAAATTAGAAATAGCTCATTATACACGTTTTTGTCTTCTCTGTTCTGCCTGAGATGAAGCCAAAGTGGTCCTTGATTTAATTAATCTGAGTTACACAAAGAATTATCTAAATTATTCTGTTATGTGAGGTGGGAACTTCCAGAGATAGTTCTCTTCTTGTACAAAAACTACAGTGGTGATAATATTAAACAACTCACAAAAGTCTGCCTCTTCTGCTGTTTAAGACAGCCATTGCCTTATTATCAGACACAAGCAAACACAACCACTCTTGAAGAGCTGGTTCTCAAGCAGAAGCTTTATTGTTAGTTATCTATGTTGCAAGAATCTCATTAAAACTGACTATATTCGGAGGGAAGGAAGGAGGGAAGGAAGGAGGGAAGGAAGGAGAGAAGGAGAGAAGAAAGGAGGGAAGGAAGGAGGGAATGTAGGAGAGAAGGAAGGGGGGAAGGAAGGAGGAAAGGAAGGGGGAAAGGAAGGAGAGAAGGAGAAAAGAAAGGAAGGAAGGAAGGAGGGAAGGAAGGAGGGAAGGAAGGAGGGAAGGAAGGAGGGAAGGGGAAGGAGGGAGGGAAGGAAGGGGAGTAGGAGAGAAGAAATGAGGGAAGGAAAGAGGGAGGGAGGGAAGAAGAAGTAGGACCGTTGTAAGATAAGATGGATCTATGGGATGTTAAAAAAGCAATCTTCAAGTATATTGTCAACAGTAGGAAAAATTGTTATAAATACATATTATTAATATAAAAAACCTGACTATATTCCCCTTGGGCGTAGTCAGATTAGGCTTCAAGTATTCTGGGGGAGGTCCATTCGATGCTGCTTTCTGCAGTTCAAGGACCCAATGCTCGCCTCCTTTCCTCCAATCTATCTGAAGATTCCACCAGGCTTATTCTTCCTTATAAATTGGACAATTTTGGGGTAAGAATAACTGCTAAGTCCTCGACTTGCAACCGGCCGCCAGTCCTCGACTTACGACTGACAGCCGGCAACAGCCTAGCCGTGCCTGATTGGCTAAAGCACGGGCTGCCAGAAGCACTCCCATTGGCCGCCCTGCTTGACAGCTCCCGTATAAATAGCTGTCAAGCAGGGCGAAGTGCTGAATCCTGTCTGTACATAATTACTTGTTGCGTTTACAATAAATAAATTACAATACACCTCAGCCGCCCCACGTCTCGTCCATCCTTCAATCTTTTACAGTAACAACACACCTCCTTTTGAAATAGCCCATTCTTTCCCCTCCTGTAAAGTTATTCTAGCACCATGATGGCAAAACTATGGCATGCAGGTGGCACGCAGAGCCATATTTGCTGGCATGCCAGGAATCAGCTCCGGCACACACATGCTGATTTTCGGCCTTCCGGAGGGCCCAGCGGAGACCATTTTCGCCCTCCCCAGGCTTCAGGAAAGCCTCCAGAGGCTGGGGAGGGCAAAAAACAGGCCCATAGGGGGCAACAAGAATTTCAGGAGTGCACAATTTTGTGTGCATGCACACAATTTTGGCACGCCATAAGAAAAAGGTTCGTCGTCACTGTTTTAGCAGTTTAGAGACGCAGCCATTTTAGTGCACCGTGAAGGAAGACTACTGGAGGCCATAAATTCCCAACCCATCCTGTTTTGAAATTGTCTTTCTGTCTGTATATGACTTGTCTTGTTTGTGTGAATGTTGAGGATGGAGTTAATGGCGCAGAATAGCAATAGCAATAGCAGTTCGACTTATATACCGCTTCATAGGGCTTTCAGCCCTCTCTAAGCAGTTTACAGAGTCAGTATATCGCCCCCACAGTCTGGGTCCTCATTTCACCCACCTTGGAAGGATGGAAGGCTGAGTCAACCTTGAGCCAGTGAGATTAGAACCGCTGAACTGCAGATAGCAGCCAGCTGAAGTGGCCTGCAGTACTGCACCCTAACCACTGCGCCACCTCGGCTCTAAGGAGAAGAGGGAGCTGCGAAGAGCAGGGCTTGTAGGACATTCTTTATACAGGAAGCTCAGGTTTTCTTTGTTCTGTTGGATATCGCACATCTCTATTTCTATTTTCAATTTCAATTTCCACTTAGAAATTGAGTTGAAATGGAAATACTATTGTAGGATTCGATCCTACATGTTGCATTATCCTACATGAGCTACAACTATAGAAATGGAAATATATTTTTTATTCAGTCAAGCGTTTGGTTTACTGAGTTTAATACTGTTAGCGCTGACAAGGGTAATTACTCATTTTGTCTCAGAATAACTGATTTGGAAGGGGCCTTGGAGGTTGTCTAGTCCAACCCCCTGCTTGAGCAGGAGTCCCTAGACCATTCCAGGCAAGTGGCTTTCTTAAAAGCTTCCAGTGATGGGGCACCCACAACTTCTGAAGACAAGCCATTCCACTGATGAATTTCTCCTTAGTTCTGGGTTGCTTCTACCCTTGATTAGTTTCCATCCTTGCCTTCTATGGCAAGACAAAAAGGCTTGTCATCTTTGAAAAATAAATTGCCCCCATCTTCTTTGTGTCACCTCCTTAGATATCTTAGACACTGCTATCATATCATCCAGTCCTTCTTTGACAGTGGATAGGACAGTGGATAGGACAGTGGATAGGACAGTGATAGCAAACCTTTTTCGCCTCAGGTGCCAAACCCTCATAATTTAATGCCCCCTGTGCCATGCCCCCTGTGCATGTACACAGGACCTCCCTCTGCCCCATGCATGTCCACACAGCTTTCTTGGAGCCTGGGGAGGGTGAAAATGCCCCCCCCCCCCAAGAGGCACACCGGAGGCTGAAAACAGCCTGTTTCCCGACTTCTGGTGCGCTCAGAAGACCCGAAAATCAGCTATCTGATGCGCGCATGTGCACCGGAGCTGAGCTCATGTGCCCACCGATATGGCTCTGCGTCCTGTTCACCATCACGGCAATAGGATATCCTGTTGCCCTCAATCCTGTGTTCTGCCTCTGAAATTAATCCTTGGAGCAGATGTCTGTGTTAAAAAAATAGTATCCTTATGAACTGGTCTGTGTCTCTTTTTTTAATAATAAGATGAAATATTAGTTATTAGGTTTTGCAATAGATCAGTTTCGGCACAAAGCAAGGCACTCCATGATTTATTTTGTTGCTGTCTTTTATTGTTGTTAATTCAAGCTGTGGGGTTGACTGAGAATAGAAATAAGGCCAAGGTTATGCATTCTGATTTCTGTACAGATAGAGCAATATGAAATAAGTCATTGGAAACCACAGCTGCACTCACACGGAGCAAAAATCCTTCAGCCTAATAGATTAAATAGATTAAATGGAATTACTTGCGCTCCCTACATAGTGCTTGGCTACAACACAAGGTCACCTATTTCTCAAAGAAGTGTAATACAAAGTGTTATTTGCCCATAAACCACAGAATGATGGCAACATATTCACTCTTGGGAACAAAATAAAAAAAGGATTTGAATTGTAACATTAAAGTTGCCCCCAGGCATATATACATATATATATGCTTCAGTGGTGGGTTTCAAAATTTTTAGAACCTCTTCTGTAGGTGTGGCCTGCTTTGTGGGAGTGGCTTGATAGCCATGTGACTGGGTGGGAGTGGCTTGGCAGTTATGTGACCGTTGTGGCCGTGGCCACCTTGTAAAATGTGGTGAAACTCATTTAACAACGCTCTTGCTTTGCAACCAAAATGTTGGCTCAGAAACTCTGGTATTTGAAGCACACAAGACTTAAAGCTGTCAAGTTACAAGACCCTTGCACCCCTAACCCTTTAGAAAAAAAACCCAGGGGTGTTCAAACATGACAGCTTTAAGACTTGTGGACTTCAACTCCCAGAATTCCTCCTCTTGCTCTTCATCTTGATCATGTTCGGACGGGCAGGGGGAGGGAGCTGGAACCGGTTCAAAACGGCACTGTAGATTTGTGGAACCTCTTCTATAGAAGAGGTTAGAACTGGCAGGAACCCACCCCTGATATGCTTTCTCTTTGAATAGGTGGGGTATGCTAGAAGATGCCGAAGGACAGTGGCAAAAATATTGGGTAAGTGCTTAGGAGCTAACCTCTAATCCAAATACAGTTTATTTGTGCTTTTGAAATCAGCAGGAAAAGTACTTGTAATTAAGAAACACACTCAGTTTTCAGCAAAACATATACCGACTCCATAATCAAGGAGTGGACCAACCTAGGAGAAATTTCCTGACAGTGAGAACAATTAATCAGTGGAACGACTTGTCTCCAGAAGTTGTGAATGCTCCAACAATGGACGTTTTTAAGAAGAGATTAGACAACCTGAAATGGTATAGAGCAGGCATGAAACGCTGTAATCTTTGCTACTGGTTCGGAATTGGGAGCGCACGGGTGAGGGGGAGGCGCTTCTGCGCATGGACAGAACCTTTTGTGCATGTGAAGAGCATCTTTGATGATGTCTGGGTGGGTGGGCTGGGTGAACTGGCAGAATACCACCTCTGGTATAGAGTTTCCTGTCTGAGGAGGAGTTGGACTAGAAGACTTCCCGTGACCCGACAAAAGCGCGAACGTCATAAGCGGGCCGACAAAACCGCAGCACTAAAACCGCAATGTCAAAAGCGCATCGACAACAGCGCGCCGACAACAGCACGCCAACAGAAGCGCGATTTAAGTTAAGGTAAGGTTTAGGGTTAGGTTTAGGGTTAGGTTTAGGGTTAGGGTTAGGGTTAGGGTTAGGTTACAGCGCGCTTCTGTCGGCGCGCTGTTGTCGGCGCGCTTCAGGGCTCATTCGTCGCTCATTCGGCACGTGGTTTTGTCGGCACGGTTTTGTCACCGCGGTTTATTCAGGCGCGCTTTTGTCATTCGCGCATTTGTGGTGGAACCAAGACTTCCAAGGTACCTTCCAATTCTGTCCAATTCTATATTACACAAAACTACTTTGTAGTGAAGACAGAGTCCCCGTTTTGATTTAACCTCAATGAACTGTTTATTATTTATTTGCAGTATATTTGTAATTTGAGCCTTATAGTGTATTGCCTTAACTGCTTGTCACTATCAATCCAGGGGATATTGTGTTGAGTTTGAAGTACATACCAAATTTGGGGACAAAAATATCATGTTAATTTTTCTTTCTCACTAGATAATAGTAATCATTGTTCCACTGCTGTTCAACTAAATAAGTGAAAGGGCCACAGAATGTATTTTACACCCCATCCCGCTTTTTGGCTCGAAGTACCTATCACACACAGCTCTGCATTTTTAATTATCTAAATCAGCTATGGAAGGCATATGGAGAAGAGCTATTTAAGCTTCTCCTTTCGTCATTTTGTGGTCAAAGTCAAACTATTCTTTGCACGCCACTTGATCAGGAAAGTTTGAGGGTCAAAAAAGCATCAAAAAGTTTGATTTTGAACTTCCAAACCAAACCAACAAACCCAGAATTAAGGGCTAAGTGCTGACTTTTTATGTGCGTCCCAATCAGTGGTGGGAATCAAATAATTTAACAACCGGTTCTCTGCCCTAATGACCAGTTGGGTAGGTGGGACTTGGTGGTCATGTGACTGGGTGGGCGTGGCCAACTCAACCTCACTCAGGTCAATGGGCGCTTCGCCTTAGCTGTTTCAATGTAATAAGGGTTAACCGGAGAGGCAGTTTCTGTAATCAGGGCAATAAAGATGAGGCTAGAAACAACACCAGAATGTTTCCTTCCTGCCTTCCTTACAGGATTAGCCCTGTAAAGTGGGAAAGAAACAAAAGGAGATTTCTTTCAACAACCGGTTCTCCGAACTGCTTGGAAAGTTAACATCCGGTTCTCCCGAATAGGTGAGAACTGGCTGAATCCCACCACTGGTCCCAATTCATGCATGTTTTAACCAAAGGGACACATTACTGACATCCTTAAAACAGGTTTTCCCCTCAGAGCATCCATTTTGTCAATCCCTCTTTAGTTCATTTCTCGCAATTAAAGTCGCTTGTGATGGAACCAGGCTACCAGGGGGTAGAATCCTTATTAGTCTAAATGAGATTTTCCCCCTGCACTGATTTTCCATAGTAAGCCTCTCTACCCCATTCTTAATAGCTCTGTTTGGATAAAAGCTAAGTATCAAGGTCAATAACCACTAGACTTTTTCAACAGTTGTTGCTCAAACTCTTTATTCTAAGGAGTCAAAGCAATAGCAATAGCAATAGCAGTTAGACTTATATACCGCTTCATAGGGCTTTCAGCCCTCTCTAAGCGGTTTACAGAGTCAGCATATTGCCCCCAACAACAATCCGGGTCCTCATTTTACCCACCTCGGAAGGATGGAAGGCTGAGTCAACCCTGAGCCGGTGAGATTTGAACAGCCGAACTGCAGCTAACAGTCAGCTGAAGTGGCTGCAGTACTGCACCCTAACCATTGCGCCACCTCAAAGCAGATTACATATTCTGAAAAACAATACATGTGTCAACCCTAATCCCTGTTGTTGCCTTGCTTGGTTGCTGATAAGGTTTTAGAACATTTTTAAAAAGTTATTTATTATTCTTATCATTCTTAACACAAAGCAGGGGGAGGGGAGGGGAAACACTCCGAACACCATTTATCAGCTGTGACCAGGGGGGCATTTGCCCAGGTTCACCTGGTGCACCAGTTGCGCCCCTACCTGAACCGGGAGGCTCTCACAACAGTCACTCGTGCCCTTGTGACCTCTAGGCTGGAGTACTGCAATGTGCTCTACATGGGGCTGCCCTTGAAGAGTATTCGGCGACTTCAGCTAGTCCAGAATGCGGCCGCGCAAGCGATTGTGGGTGCACCTCGCTTCACCCACATAACACCTATCCTCCGCGAGCTGCACTGGCTACCTGTCGATCTCCGGGTACGCTTCAAGGTGCTACTTGTCACCCATAAAGCCCTTCATGGTAGTGGATCTGGGTACTTGAGAGACCGCCTACTGCCAATCACCTCCACTCGACCTATTAGATCCCATAGATTAGGCCTCCTCCGAGTCCCATCTGCCGATCAATGTCGACTGGCAACCACGCGGAGGAGAGCCTTCTTGGTGGCAGCTCCGACCCTATGGAACGATCTCCCCGTGGAGATTCGTACCCTCACCACCCTCCAGACCTTCCGCACAGCCCTCAAAACCTGGCTATCCCGTCAGGCCTGGGACTAAGATTGTAACCCGCCCGAATGGTATGAATGTTGTGTTTTTTAAATTTGTATTGTTCTATATGTCTAAAGTTTGTTTTTTCCCCCTCCCCTCTTGAGTTGTGAGCCGCCCTGAGTCCCCCCAGGGAAAAGGGCGGCATATAAATTTAATAAAATACAAAATACAAATACAAATACAAACAAGCACAAAAGAAAAAAAAATGGTCGGGTAATTCCAGTTTCAAACAAAGATATCATGAACTGATCACAGTTTCGTCCAACAGCAGCTAACCTCTTCGGGAAGATTCGCTTTAGGAATATAATTTTAGAAGTCTGAGATTAGATTAGACTTTGTCATTTAATCAACTCCAAGGTTCTTGGAAACTTTGATGTCTCTGCTGTCATGCTGGCTGGGGAATTCTGGGAGTTGAAGTCTACCGTCTTAAAATTGCCAAGTTTGGAGACCCTTCCTTAAAGCAGTGTTTGTTTTTCAAACTTGGCATCTTTAAGATGTGCGCTCTTCAACAAGTAATTGCCTAAGCTTGAAAAACATTCGCTAGAGAGTTATCTTGCAGTATTTCCTTTTGCAACATCTTATCTCTCAAAGAACGAGGTAACATGGGACATGTAGTGGCCACTCCAAATCAGCACACACTCTATATGAAAGTAACCCCTTTGGAGAAGGATGTGTCTTTAATAACATCTTGTCTTGTCTCATAAGGTTCTGGAGAGTGTCAGAAGAAGAAGTATTTTTATTAGGTTCTCAGTTGAGAAGGGGAAATTTAAACTGTCTCTAACACCCGCCCTCCCAATTTACTGCATTACAGATGAAGATGATCTAGTTGGCATTATATAAAAAAAGCCCCATTAATTGCTAATTATTCATCAGCCTGAGAGAGAGTTATGAGAGGTTTTTAAGTAGCTCTTTAAAAGAAATATTTGGAAATGACAATTTAACTGGATGAGGACAGGTATTGGTATTGGTATTGGTATTTTATTATTTGTATGCCGCCCTTCTCCTGGAGGACTCAGGGCGGCGAACAATTCAAGGGGGAAAAAAGGGGAACATAAAAGACAAAATACAAATAATAAAAATAAGCAACAGTCGCACAACCATACATGTCGAGAGGGGAGGGAACTCATCACCCCCAGGCCTGCCGGCAAAGCCAGGTTTTGACGGCTTTTCGGAAGGCCTGGAGAGAGGTGAGGGTCCGAATCCCTGCGGGGAGTTCATTCCAGAGGGCCGGAGCTGCCACAGAGAAGGCCCTCCCCCGGGTAATAGCCAGGTGGCATTGGCTGGTAGACGGAACCCGGAGGAGGCCAACCCTGTGAGATCTAATGGGTCTGTGGGAGGTAATTGGCAGCAGGCGGTCTCTCAAGGGCAGAACAGGGCAGAACAGTGAATATCCCAGCTCCTCTTTTGCATTCTGTTTCTTCACATTTATCATAATTTGACTGTGTTTGCTATAATAAAATATTTTCTCTTCTCCACCCCTAGATTGCTGCAAATTCCTGGGGAATTTCCTGGGGAGAAAACGGTTATTTCAGGATTTTACGAGGACAAAATGAATGCGATATTGAAAAACTGATCCTAGCTACCAAATGTCACCTTTAAGAGATTTTCATTATGACCGCTATTTTGTTCTACATATTTTTGTACAAATGGAATATGTAACCTCTTACCTCAATATGGGCATACTTATAGTTGTTATTTCCTCTTCTCCAAATATGCCGCATTTCTACGTCAGATGTAAGATTTTTGGTGGACATTTAAATGTGAGTCCAGCATGGACTTAGCTTCACTTCTCTTGGTATTTAGATGATCATATTCATTATTGGAACAGTCCAAATGCAATAAACACGGAATGAGAACAATTGGGTTGGTCTCTTTTTCTTCTGAATTGTGATCAAATCTTAGTCTTGTGAGATTGTGTATTTTTAACCACTAGAGTCCCTGAGGGAAATGCATTAAAAAAGAAAAAGAAAAACAGAACTGGCTTGCTTCAAAAAGAGCAGATGAATATCATTATTTAACTTTATTTATAATCACATACCTTTGTATCCTGTCTTTTGTTGAACACATTTCTTTGCATGACTGTTCTGACCCTCCTCGTCCCACACCAACATATACTCCGAGCCAAAGATAAGTTACGGCATTTAATTAACAGACAGACAGGTCCTTGGCAGCAAACAGGCAGAGACAAGCTTGGGCAGCAATAAACACAAATAAGGCTTGGCAGCAATCCAGCCTGCCAAGCTGACAGTAATGTTCTCCGACATTCATTCCTGCGTTTACTTCTGCAAGAAGGGTATGTGCACAAGTAGCCTTTTTATAGTCTGGAGAGGAGCCGAATGACCACCAGCTGAGTGCAATTACCTCCTGTAATTGCGTAATTGTTCCTGACGCCGAGTAGCTCTTCGATGACGTGCATCCAGGAACAACTCACTGGTTTCTGGATCACTCTCCCTTGTCTCCTCCCCACTGCTCCAAGGCTCAGGCGCCTCCTGGTGGCCAACCAGCCTCTCTGTGCCCTGCTCGGAGTCAGAACCCTGTCCAGGGTCCTCCACATCCTCCAGAGCCGACTCATAGGGCCCCTCGCTGTCGGAGTCTGGTGGCAGCTCCAACGGCTCCTGCTGGGCCACAACACATGACTATGTCTTTCAAAGGAGTTAGAAAGAGAGGCCTATTGATAGCTAAGAGTAATCATGGCTAGCTGTTTTATTCATGCCTCTGAGAACCAATTTTCTGGAATATAGCAGTGCAGGAATACTTTCATGACTTTCTCCCCCCCCCCCCGCCCCCGGGGAAGTATTTTTATTAACTGTATAAAGCAGGTGTAGACGATTATGCCCTCTTTATAGCAATAGCAGTTAGACTTATATACCGCTTCATAGGGCTTTCAGCCCTCTCTAAGCGGTTTACAAAGTCAGCATATCACCCCCACAATCTGGGTCCTCATTTCACCCACCTCGGAAGGATGGAAGGCTGAGTCAACCTTGAGCAGGTGAGATTAGAACCGCTGAACTGCAGATAACAGTCAGCTGAAGTGCTCAGTAGGCTCTTTATTATCTGCGGACTTCAACTCCCAGAATTCCTGTATTAGAATTTCTGGGAGTTGAAGTCCACAGATCGTAAAGGGCCTATACAGGTAGTCCTCAACTTACGACTACAGCTGAGCCCAGAATTTATGTTGGTACGTGAGAAATCTGTTGAGAGTTTTATCCCGTTTTACGACTTTTCTTGTAAACATTTGTTAAACGAATCACCGCCACTGTTGAGTTAGTAACATTCTTGTGAAGTGAAGCTGGCTTCCCCATTGACTTTGTTTGTCGCAAAAGAGGATCGCTTGTCCCTGGGACACTGCGACCGTCATAAATAAGAAACAGTTATCAAACATCCGAATATAAATCACATGACCATGGGAACGCTGCAGTGGTGGGATTCAAATAATTTAACAACCGGTTGTCTGCCCTAATGACCATCTGGGTAGGTGGGGCTCGGTGGTCATGTGACTGGGTGGGCGTGGCCAACTCAAGGTCACTCAGGTCGATGGACGCTTCGCCTTAGCTGTTACAATGGTAATAAGGGTTAATGGGAGAGGCAGTTTCTGTAAGCAGGGCAATAAAGATGAGGCTAGAAACACAACCATAATGTTTCCTTCCTGCTTTCCTTACAGGATTAGCCCTGTCAAGTGGGGAAAAAACAAAAGGAGATTTCTTCCAACAACCGGTTCTCCGAACTGCTTAGAAAGTTACCAACCGGTTCTCCCGAATAGGTGCGAACTGGCTGAATCCCACAACTGGAACGCTGCAATGGTCACTTGTGAAAACGGTCACTTTTTTTCAGTGCCGTTGTAACTTTGAATGGCCACTGAATGAACTATTGTAAGTCGACAACTACCTGTATTGACCCTTCCCCAGGTATAAAGCAAAGAAAAAGAAAACTATAAAATAATAAAAGAAAGAAAGCTAAAGAAAAGAAACAAAAACATACAGGGCATATATTCACAGGCACATATACACGCGTTAAGATTTTACAATAAACGTTTCAATAAATGGAAGCTATAATTTATTAGAGCCATCCAGAGTTAGTCTATACCAGGGTTTCTCAACCTTGGCAACTTGAAGATGTCCGGAATTCTGGGAGTTGAAGTCCGGACATCTTCAAGTTGCCAAGGTTGAGAAACACTGGTCTATACTGATAACTTAGACGTTCATAAATTGCTGGTGACATCAATTCGGCAGTGTATTGGATATCTGGGACTATATGTTTCCCTTCCCAAGGCTGAAAGAAGAATGTTGGAAAACCCCTTTCTCTGTCCAGATGTCAGCCTCCATGTGGTAGGAATAAACTTCAGAAGCATATGAACATCTGAAAATATTGAAATACTGACAATTGAAGTCATTTATGTAATCCCTTATTTCCCCAAATGGGAACAATTTGTTGGACACTTCATTGAATGAAACAATTTTATTTCATCTTCAGCAACATGATTTTAGGTCCTACTAGCTGCAGGGAGCCATGGGGGGGGGGGGGTTTCCACAAAAGTGTTTTTGATTCAGAACTGCAGCTACATTCACTGGTTCTAATAAAGTTTCTGGGACACCCTCCTTCAAGTGGCTGCTCCGGGTAGCAGAAAACCTGGCACGGCCGCCTTCCCATTAGCAAAATAAAGTATATTCAATTGAGAGAAACAATAAATGTATTAAGATTAAATTGCATCCAGAGGCAAAATTATATATATATATAGGCACGAATGCAGCATGAATTCCTGTTCTCTAAAAAACAAAAACCCATTTCCTTTTACAACCATATTAGCAATTGCACTAAAGTGATTTCTAAGCAAATGAATTTTCCCTTAAATTAATCCAGGACACTTTGGTTAACCGAAAGATTCAAAGATATTTTCCCCATCAACTTTGCACAGACGGAACCATACAAGCATGTATTTCCTCGCTCACACATAAAAACCCCTGCCTTTCTGACGTATACATATCTCCCCCAGCCGGGCCTTCCCAGGAACAGAGGCAAAAAAGCTTTTTCCTTGAGGATTTAGGATTCTGCTATTTTAGACCCATCCTGGAGCAGTTTTAAGCATCATTGCCAGAATTACTGGCAGGCATCGAAGTACTAAGGCCAGGAAGAATGGGCCTTAGATGTCCCAAATGTATTTTTTTTAATGTTTCTTTCTTCTATCTCTCTCCTACCTCCTTTCTTCCCTCCATCATCCTCTTCTACTCTACTTCCCCTTCCTTTCTCCTTCTCCTCTCTCTTCATTCCACTCCTCCTTATCCTCCTCATCTTCCCCCCTTACCCTCTCTCCTACCCCTCTCTTCCTATCTTTCTTCTCTCCTCTGTTTCCCACTCTTCCTCTCCTTCACTTGGTGTATTTCAACTTCCGAGCAAACTCCATTCTATGTTGATGGTATTTATGCTTCCATATCAATATACTTAACATATCTTAGTTTTAAAGAAAAAAAATAAGAGAAGACAGTACAGGATTTGTATGTTTAAAGTTGTATTTGTATTTGTATGTCTTATTAAAAAAATGTATAACCAATAAAGATTATTATTTTTAAATAAAATAAAATAAAAAGAGCAGAAAATGCCAGACCATTTTCTCCCCCTTCAGACAGAAGCAGAAATCTCAAACACTCTTCGAAGCTGCTATTCATAGGTCCTATGAGTAAAGACTATAAGCACAAGTTGGGTTATTGACATCATTCAGAGGACCGACTGTAACCACCGTTCATTCAGAGCCAATGCAATTTTGAACAGTCCCGGAACGAATCATTAAAAGTCGGGGACTAGCTGTACATGTCATAGAGTTGAACGGAATTATTCAAGGAACACTTACAAGTCTCTTCTTGGAGAAGAAATGCCTTTCCCTTTTAAAACCTTGGCTGCCAAATCTTGGCAGTGAAGCATGCCTCCCCCCCCCCCTGCACTGCCCCCCCCTCTTTCTGGGAAAATGTTCAATAGTGGAAAACTTTCCCGAAGGGGGAAAAAAAATAGACAAGATGACATCTTCCTGCTGTTGTTTCGGAGACGGCCTTTGATCGCCATACAATGAAAACCGTGTGCCATTAGACATTAAAATACCAAGTACGCATAGCAATTAGCATATGTATCTGTGTGATGTGTGTCAGGGAGATAGGTACTGCCAGAAAGAGTAATTATAGAGATGCCATAAGTAGCTGCTCTGTGAAATTTGCACACAGCATCTGGCATCGCTGCATCTCTCCCAAAATACACATTTGCCGTATCGCGAGCGAGCCAACGAGATGTGAGTCTTCAGCATTACGAGCAATTATTTTGTCAAAACGAATCCTAAAAGGTTGAACCCTTAATGCAGTGTGAACTGAAAAGAAGGATATGATCTGACTAAAAGCTGACAAAACTACCTTTTGCTCATCCTTCCTATCTGGGTTTTTTTTGGGGGGTAACAATTACCTTCTCTGTTTGTTCTTTAATGAGAAGAAGTAGGAAGCGTTCCAGTCCGTATCATTTGGAATGGGAATGAGACTTTCCCCCCTCCTGTCACAATGAGGTGCGTTGCATTAAGGGCAGAAAGCAAAGGAGAGGAAAAAGGAAAAAGGGAATCTTAGTAAATTTCTGACTATCCACAGAGACTTTTACTGACTTCAAAGGAAACAACCCAATTCAACTAGAATATCTAGAGCTGCTTAGGGTGTTTTAAAAAGGTGGCTTCAGCTATGGATGCGGGGACATATTCTTTTCTTTTTTTAATTTTTAATAAATTTTTATTTTAAACACATAAGCACATCAACAGAAACAAACACATGACTTAAAAACAACATAGGAACAATAAGTTCCATCGTATATCATACCGCAGTTCCGAATCCGTTTCTTTGCAGTTAGTGTTTTCCCTACTATACATTTCTATCTTTCATTCATAATCTCCTTATTCGTATCTATTTCTATGTACAATTCTTTATTTATTTATACTTAGCTACTTATGACCAAATATTATTTACCTATATTATGCTTTATATTTTTACTGTTATTTATTCCCTTATTATATAGATGTATATCTATATAGTTATAGATATACATTCACATAGTTATTCTTTATCTTTGCCATTCTTATATTATTATTATTCCATTTAAAAGGTTATAAGGTATAGTTTGAAATGCTTTGTTTACCATCCTTCGCACCTGCTAAGACACCACCTTATTTTCTCTTTCTTTTCTTTTCTCCCTCCCTTCCTTCTCTACTTCCTTCCTTCCTCCTCTCCATCCCCTTCTTCCTTCCCTTACCTCTTCCCTACTCCAACCCTTTTTCTTCTCCTTCCTACCTTCTCTCCTTCTCTTTCTTTCTCTTCCTCCCTCCTCTTCTTCTTTTTCTCTCCCTTCTACCCACCTTCCCTTACCTCTTTCTTCTTCCCTTACCTCTCCTCCACACTTCTTCTTCCTCTCCTACTATCTCTCCTTCTCTTCCTCTCTCTTCTACCCTCCATTCCTTTCCATTCCTTCGTTCCTCCATTCTCTACTTCCTTCCTCCTCCCCTCTTTCTCTTCCTTCTTCCCTTCCTTTCTTTTTCTATATGTCTCTTTCAAATCCCAGTTCATGTTTTCTTGGGGATGGTATTTTAAAATATCTCTTAGCCCAAATGAAAACATGCCCATATCCTAACCCTTCCATTGATTTTCTATGTCGCTCCAGGCATAGCTGAGCTTCATCAAGGAGAGTTTCTGAAATGTCAGTCCTGCAAATCAGTTTTTCTCAACCTCATAAATGTTAAAATGCGTGGACTTCATTTCCTAGTATCCATGCCTGCTAGGGAATTCTGGGCTAAAGAGAAAACTGGGCTAAATTTTCCAAAAAGTATTAACATGTCAAATTTAGGCATGATCTCATTTCAATTAGCTCCTTTGGTGTCTGCTGTCTTACTATATTTTCAAAGAATACTTTGTGATTATGAGAGGCTGAAACCCGCAGCTCGTATTTTTAAAAAATGAAATCTGACATACTCTTAGCTCTGCAATAACATAGCAGCTGTGCAAAATGGCTCCTGGGAGTAAAGGCTTCATAGATTGTGATTAACAAAGTTCACAATGAATTTCATGTTCATTATTTTACTATAGTGCAACCCACTAGAGACTCTATAAACCAGGGGTAGTCAACCTTTTTATACCTACCGCCCACTTTTGTATCTCTGTTAGTAGTAAAATTTTCTAACCGCCCACCAGTTCCACAATAATGGTGATTTATAAAGTAGGGAAGTCAATTAAATTAAAAAAAAAGGAAAGTGCTTCAGTATCGGACAAAAACCCCTACCGCCCACCATGAAAGCTGGAACGCCCACTAGTGGGCGGTAGGGACCAGGTTGACTACCACTGCTATAAACTAAGCAATTTTGGTCTCAGTTGTGGACATAAGTCAAGGACTACCTGTACTCAATTGTTATCAGGAATCTTTGATGAACTAGGATATAGCCTGCCATTCTCATTCTAATTGTGCCATCTTCCAAGTATTGATTGAGCCGAAATGGCGCAGTGGTTAGAATGCAGTACTGTAGGCTACTTCTGCTGATCACCAGCTGCCAGCAATTTGGCAGATCCAACCTCACCAGGCTCGAGGTTGACTCAGCCTTCCATCCTTCCAAGGTGGGTAAAATGAGGACCCAGAACGTTGACTTCTGCAACCAGGACGTGGCACCAGCAGTCTCTTTATACTCAGGCGAGGATCCCAATGAGCAACAGCTGCTCGCAATCTTCTCCTGTAGTTCCTCCTTTGTCCTTTATGCTGAGTAGCCCTTCACCTGCATGCATCCTGATACAACTCCCAAATGCTTTCAGGAACATTCCCTTTGACCCAATGCTCTGCCACCACCTGGTGGCCAACCAGTCTCTCCTTGCCCTGTTCGGCGTCAACACCCTGTCCAGGGTCTTCCACCTCCTCCAAGGCCGACTCATAAGACTCCTTGCTATCGGAGTCTGGCGACAGCTCTAACAGCTCCTGCCGGGCCACAACAGGATTGGATTGCCATTATCTTGCCCAGGGAATCAAATTTAGACTGTCAAATTGCAGCATAAAGTTGCCTAGTAGATTGGTCTGAAAATGAGACCGGTGAGTTGTATACTCAACTTAAGTTTAGGAGGACACCAAAAAGCATAGGATGAAAGCCAGATGGAACGCTTTATGTGCCATTTCCTTCCACAGAAAAGGATTCCTCGGTCTTTTTGGATCACTGGACACATTTATTTATTTATTTTATTCAACTTACGTGCCACCCATTTCACCAAGGCAATTCTAGGTGGCTTACAAACAATCAATAAAACACCAATATCAAACAATAAATAGTTACATTAAAATTGTCAGAGAAGGGGCAAAGATACACATGGGGAGAAGGCAGGGGATCTTTGTGTGTGTGTGTGTTTATAATATAAAATACAAAAAATACAAAAACAAATAGTAGGGAAAATAGGAGAGGGAAAGGGGAAGGGTAGAGTGTAGAAAAGAAGGGATAGCAATAGCAATAGCAGTTAGACTTATATACCGCTTCATAGGGCTTTCAGCCCTCTCTAAGCGGTTTACAGAGTCAGCATATTGCCCCCAACAACAATCCGGGTCCTCATTTTATCCACCTCGGAAGGATGGAAGGCTGAGTCAACCCTGAGCCGGTAAGATTTGAACCGCTGAACTGCAGATAGCAGTCAGCTGAAGTGGCCTGCAGTACTGCACTGTACCCACTGCGCCACCTAGAGTGCAGAAAGAAAAGGCATGGATCATTTCAGGAACTTGTACTGATAGCACAAGTTGTTTGCTGAAAGTTTAGGTTAAACACGATTGTGCTGGCCAAGAGTGTTTATTTGCGTCCTTTCAAATTTACTAGGACTAATATATTTTTTCTGACACATCGTGTAATCAGCTAATTACACCCTAACCACTGCGCCGAGGTGGCGCAGTGGTTAGGGTGCAGTACTGCAGGCCACTTCAGCTGACTGTTATCTGCAGTTCAGCGGTTCTAATCTCACCGGCTCAAGGTCGACTCAGCCTTCCATCCTTCCGAGGTGGGTAAAATGAGGACCCGGATTGTTGTTGGGGGCAATATGCTGACTCTGTAAACCGCTTAGAGAGGGCTGAAAGCCCTATGAAGCGGTATATAAGTCTAACTGCTATTGCTAACTGCTATAAAATGTTTCCCTGCAGTGTCAAGATATAAATGAAAAAGTAGATTGGACAGGAGAAAGTCAGGCACTTCAAATCTTCTGGGAATTGCTGCATTGAGATTATTGAATATTGAAAACAGGCACACTTTTGCAAGCTCTCCAGTCCACATTTCTCCTTGGCTGTTCATTTTGCAAAGTGTTTGATTAGTTTGCCAGCTGATATCTGAGTGTCAGGGCCATGTTGTCCTTTTCTTTTTCAATTCTCAAACTTCTCTCCCATTTTCTTTTCTTTGGTCCATTTTCTCCTCCTGTACTCGTGAATTATAAAGGCTACTTTAATCAAAGCAGTGTAAAAATGACTTTTTGACATGTTGCTATTGCATTAAAAAAAACAGTGATGAGTTAAATCAGTGCTCAAGTTCTACTGAACTGAGTTTTACTATGAAACACCCATGTTTAAGTTTCTACTTACTGTATGTTCGTTGACTTATAAAAGGGAAAACTGGGGAAATACCTGTTAATTTTCCTTTTTGTAAAAATATTTTTTATTAAACTTATCAAAATATAAAGTACAAGTGAAAGAAAGATAGCGGGACAATGGGGAAGAGGAAAAGCAGTGTGTAGCAGCTGCCAAAAAAGCTCACACAATTCTAGGCTGCATAAACAGAGGGATAGAATCAAGACCATGTGAAGTGTTAACACCACTTTATAATGCCTTGGTAAGGCCACACTTGGAATACTGCATTCAGTTTTGGTCGCCACGATGTAGAAAAGATGTGGAGACTCTAGAAAGAGTGCAGAGAAGAGCAACAAATAGGATTAGGGGGATTGGAGACTAAAACATATGAAGAACGGTTGCAGGAACTGGGTATGTCTAGTTTAATGAAAAGAAGGCCCAGGGGAGACATGATAGCCATCTTCCAATATCTCAGGGGTTGCCACAAAGAAGAGGGAATCAAACTATTCTCCAAGGCACCTGAGGGTAGGACAAGAAGCAATGGGTGGAAACTAATCAAGAAGAGAAGCAACTTCGAACTAAGGAGAAATTTCCTGATAGTTAGAACAATTAATCAGTGGAACGGCTTTTCTCCAGAAGTTGTGACTGCCCCAACACTGGAAGTCTTTAAGAAGATGTTGGATAGCCATTTGTCTGAAACAGTATAGGGTTTCCTGCCTAAGAAGGGGGTTTGACTAGAAGACCTTCAAGGTCCCTTCCAACTCTGTTATTCTGTATTCTATAAAGGAGAAGAGAGAGGGGTAAGATAAAAGAAACTGGAGAGTGGGGAGAGAGAGAAGTATTAACTTTGAACTCTTTCCAGCATAGCAAAAAAAAAAGGTAATAACATTACAGCAATTTTTACTTTTAGTATATACTAGCCATTTCTGTAACACCAAATTTATATAACCAGCAAATCCCAATGTCAGAATTTCATATATATATATATATATTTTCTATCTCAAGCACAAAATCTAGAAGTGGTTTCTAAGAAGAAATGAAATCGGATGCATTCTTTTCTTTGATTAAAGTCTTCAATTTGGCCATTTCTGCCAGCTCCAGCGATTTTTCCAGTGATTCTTCCAATGTGGCAAATGTCCACATTTTCCAATTAAGTGTAATATTTATTTGGAATTGTCAGCATTCAAACTCACCCACGTGAGCCATACAGTCAGCAAAGTAGCAGTAGTTCTGCTGAGTTATTAGAAGTGAATCGTCTTATAGTCACTAGAGGGAGTTACAGTTTACAGTAGACACACCAAATATACATTTGCCCTGAAGGCTGAAGTCAAATAAACATCTTCATGCAAAAAGCTACTTGAAAAGCAAGTGTTTTATAATCCACCTGAAGGCTGTCACTATTGGTGTGAAAATGAAAGCTTCATTGAGGGAGGGAGGGAGGGAGGGAGGGAGGGAGGAGGAGAGAGGGGGGGAGAGAGAAAGAGAGCTATGACTACTCAGAGAGTCCCTGCACACATAAATTGAGGGTAACTTCAATATAGTCATTGCATATCACACTAGCGTAGACAGGTTAATTGTATATGACTAAATTAGTCTTTCTAGGGCTGTGCAGGTTTATGCTCTGTCCCGTGACCCGATAAATGCGCGCATGACAAAAGCGCGCCAACAAAAGCGCGGTGCTAAAACCGTGATGTCATCAACGCGGCGACAACAGCGCGCCGACAACAGCGTGCCGACAGAAGCGCGATTTAAGTTAAGGTAAGGGTTAGGTTTAGGGTTGGGTTTAGGGTTAGGGTTAGGTTTAGGTTTACAGCGCACTTCTGTTGCCGCGCTGTTGTCGCCGTGCTTCAGCGCTCATTTGTCGATGCGCTTTAGAACTTGCAGTTTTGTCACCGCAGTTTAGTCAGGCGCGTTTTAGTCATTCGCCCTTTTGTCGATGAACCGCTCTATCCTACATCTGGATTACTTTCTCAGTCAACCTTGGGAAGTAATCCAGATAAGAAGAATGCTCAGAAATACGAACTCTAATCTTTATTGCAACATTACATTAATAGAATCTTCTTTATAATACTGATTTTCCATTTAATTTCAGATTAACGAGCCGAGGTGGCGCAGTGGTTAAATGCAGCACTGCAGGCTACTTCAGCTGACTGCAGTTCTGCAGTTCGGCTGTTCAAATCTCACCGGCTCAAGGTTGACTCAGCCTTCCATCTTTCCGAGGTGGGTGAAATGAGGACCCGGATTGTTGGGGGCGATATGCTGACTCTGTAAACCGCTTAGAGAGGGATGAAAGCCCTATGAAGCGGTATATAAGTCTAACTGCTATTGCTATTGCTATTGTTATTCAGTCGGTTTGGATATCTTATTTAGGGAATAGAATTTAATAATTGACCATCAAACACACTGCAGCAGATCAGACCAATCTACCCTAATAATATATTCCCATAATGCACAGTCAGAACAAATAGCCAAAAGAAAAATATGTTAGGGAAAACCTTCTGATATTGTTCCGTAGTAGTTGCTGCTTGTGATACTGAAAATAATTTATATTGACATCATTGGGTTTAGCAGCTTTGTGTCTATGAATGTTTCTAATCCTCTTTAAAAACCCATTCAGGTTTATGACTTTCTGTGCATCTTATGGAAGCAAATTCCTTCCCCCCCCCCCCCCCCCCCCAGTAAATGTGTTTTTATTTTCCATTTTCATTTTGTACAGTCACATATATACTGTGCATAGCCGGGGCCATATAACATTAAACAATAAACACAGCCATTCCTCTTGTCAACAATACCCCCCAAAATAGAAACCCAATGTACCTCTTCCACTCTCCATACACCTCTTTCTTCCACCCGCCTCCAACTTTCTATCTTCCCTCCATCATCCCACTCTACCCTACTTCTCCTCCCCCTCTATCACTCCTCTCTCCCAGTACACTCCCTCCCTTCCTTCTCACCCTCCCTCCCGTTCTCTCTCCCACCCTCGCTACCCCTCTTTCTTCTATCCCTCTACTCCTCCCTTCGGTGTATTTCTACTATCTATTAATATATTCAGCTTGTCCTATTTTTACAGTGAAATTAAAGAGCAACAGTATACAAATTCCTTTTATCACCCTGAATCTCTTACCACCTAGCTTCTTGAGAGAATCTCCGTTTATAATATTGTGAGGAAGCAGAAGAGAGAATACTCCTTATTTGCTGTTTTTAATAATAATATTAAACCTGAGGCTGTAATCTTATGGCAGCGGAATTCTACTGAATTCGGTGGTATTTTCACCTGAGTAAACATGTATAAGCATGTTCTGTGACACTACACATTTGCCTAGCTTATCCTGAACATAGTTGGATTTACTTCAGTGTAAGTGCATCAAAGAAAGACAGCATAAACAAGACGCATGATTTATTTCTTTCTTTTTCTCACTGAAGTCAAATTAGAAACGCTGCAATTAATGTATTGCTTTAAAAGAGGAGATGGGAACTGCAGGGTGATGAACATTTCATTTTCACTCCAGGATTCGGACAAAAATGGTAAATATGAAGAACATCTGTTCCCAATTGCAGATATTGAATGGAGATTGCATGTAAATGGCTAATACTAGATTACTGTGTGGAAAAGGTTTTGAGTTTAAAAATACAGAATTAAAGTCAATTGTAATATAGAAGGCTAACTCAACTTTATAAATTTAATCTGCTCATGTATAGAAGTAACATTAGAGTTCCTTGGTTTTTATGTAATTGACAGTATTGCATTTCTTTTTTATAGACTTCCAATTAAAGAAATATTACTAATGAGTAACTTTTCAAATTAGTTTCAATATGTTCAAACTATTTAAGATACTTCTTTCCATTTCTAACTACGTAAGATATTTCTGTCCATTTCTAAATATTTAAGGTACTGCTTTATAATTTAGCATGCCATAATTTCCTTTCAACCATTGCATTGCATTCTATTGATGGTTGCATCAATTGTTCGAGCTGAAATTCTGTCTGTGTCTCAGTAAGTTCAATACTAGGACACACACTTAGCATTCAAATCCTGCCATGTTCAGAGAATGCAAAAGACTTAAGGCAGAAGACAACTCTAAATTACATGGACTACTATTGGTCTATCCAGTATTTTATAAAGTTCTACATCTCTAAAGTAGTTGCAAGTTGACTTATAGTTCAGATCTCTGAACCAAGCTTCCATTTCAACAAGCATTGAGCTTGGGTCTATAATTTTTATATAGCCGCATTATATGTCACCACATATGCTGAGCCGAGGTGGCGCAGTGGTTAAATGCAGCACTGCAGGCTACTTCAGCTGACGGTTGTTCAAAGCTCACCGGCTCTCACCGGCTCAAGGTTGACTCAGCCTTCCATCCTTCTGAGGTGGGTAAAATGAGGATCCGGATTGTTGTTGGGGGCAATATGCTGACTCTGTAAACCGCTTAGAGAGGGCTGAAAGCCCTATGAAGCGGTATATAAGTCTAACTGCTATTGCTATTTCTATATGCGTAAAAGTAAAGGTTCCCCTTGCACATATATGCTAGTTGTTCCTGATTCTAAGGGGCGGTGCTCATCTCTGTTTCAAAGCCGAAGAGCCAGTGGTGTCCAAAGATGTCTCCATGGTCATGTGGCCAGCATGACTAATGCCAAAGGCGCACGGAATGCTGTTACCTTCCCATCAAGGGTGGTCCGTTTTTATACTTACATTTTTTACGTGCTTTCAAACTGCTAGATTGGCAGAAGCTGGGACAAGTAACGGGAGCTCACCCCATTACGTGGCACTAGGGATTTGAACCGCCAAACTGCCAACCTTTCGATCGACAAGCTCAGTGTCTTAGCCACCGAGCCACAGCATCCCTCAATATAAAGTATGTATGGTCACCACAATACAAAAAAGAATGTCGAGACTCTAGAAAGAGTGCAGAGAAGAGCAGAAAAGATAATTAGGGTACTGGAAGCTAAAACATATGATGAATAGTTGCAAGAACTGGGCATGTCTAGTCCAATAAACAGAAGGACTAAGAGTGACATGATAGCAGTGTTCCAATATTTGAGGGATTGTCACAAAAAGAAAGGATCAACCTATTCTCCAAGGCTCCTGAGGGCAAGACGAGAAGTAACAGATGGAATTTTATCAAGGAGCAATCCAACTTAGAACTAAGGAGAAAATTTTTTGACAGAACAAATTAACCAGTGGAAAACTCCAGAAGTTGTGGGATGCTTCATCACTGGAGGCTTTTAAGGAAAGTTTGGATAGTCATGACATGTCCAGAATGACATAGGTCTCCTGCTTGAACAGGGGGTTGGATCAGAAGATCTCCAAGGTCCCTTCCAACTGTTATTCTGTATATCTGAGGAATTATTTCATTCCCCGTGATGGTGTCTATCCTTGAAGACCATATATTCCCATTGCACTCTATGTACTACTATTTTCAAAGCATTAGTTCTTCGGACATAGGGCCTTCTCCACCATCGGGCGAAGCTGTGAGGAATTGGGTTAGATAATAGGCATATGCAATGACCTCCCACAAAGCTGAAGGATGGAAACAACAGCATAGTATAACCAATAGCTTTGATGTCATTGGTTACATGTGCTAATTAGGCAAAACTATCAGCTCTGGGCTATGAGACACCACATATGTGCTAGGTGGCAGCCAAAACTATGGATTTTCTCCCATTTAGTGGTCATCTGGATATCCGTGGCTCCTATCTGGTGGTAACTCTAAATTAAGTGATTTATGCTTTTAGCAATAGCAATAGCAGTTAGACTTATATACCGCTTCATAGGGCTTTCAGCCCTCTCTAAGCGGTTTACAGAGTCAGCATATTGCCCCCAACAACAATCCGGGTCCTCATTTTACCCACCTCGGAAGGATGGAAGGCTGAGTCAACCCTGAGCCTGGTGGGATTTGAACTGCCGAACTGCAGAACTGCAGTCAGCTGAAGTAGCCTGCAGTGCTGCATTTAACCACTGCGCCACCTCGGCTCCAATATATCTCCAATATATCTCACAGCATCTTTTTTTAAAAAGGTTTCTCTTGAGGTCTACTATCTTGAGAGTGTTAATGGTAAGGTCATATGTAAATAAATGAGTAAGTAATGAAAGAAATAACTGGAGGTTTTCATTTCAAATTATCACATGTCCATCACTTTGGAAAGGATTTCCCTCACTCTTTTTTGGATCTTATGTGTTGAGTGCGTGGCCGAGTTATATTAAGATTGCTGGAGGCCAGTGAATGGAAATAGGAAGGTTGTTATTATTGTTATTTTTTTTAAAAGGCAATCTTTTGAAACTGTAATGAAACTGAAATTGGGGCAAGCCCAACATTACCTAGCCTTACCTGTAGGACATAGAAGAAACAGCTAAGCCTGTTAAACCTGTTCACTTTCCCAGGCTGTTGGCATTTATCTGCTAGGATGAGAACTTGATATCAGGAAGAAACTTGGATGCAGTTAACTCCTGTCTTATGAGATAGCAATTGCAAATATATCAAATCAGAGTTATACATCTATGTTCAAAGGATCCCACCTACAGTACTCTCCAGAAACCTCAGTCTTAAACCCTCTACAAGTTGCAGAAATAAATTTGAAAGTTACATTAGAAAGACCTCCACAGAATCAGCTTGTGCCAATTCTATGGGGCTGCCCCTGAAGAGTGTTCGAAGGCTGCAGTTGGTCCAGAATGCAGCCGTGCAAGCGATAATGGGTGTACCTAGATACACCCATGTTACACCTATCCTCCGCGAGCTGCACTGGCTCCCCATTGGTCTCCAGACCCGCTTCTAGGTGCTAGTCGTTACTTTTAAAGCCCTACATGGTATTGAACCTGGCTACCTGAGAGACTGCCTCCTGCCATTCACCTCCCAATGACCAATAAGATCGCACAGGTTTGGCCTCCTCCGGTTGCCGCTGACCGGACAATGCCGGCTGGTGGCTCCCTGAGGGAGGGCCTTCTCTGTAGCTGTGCCAGCCTTATGGAACGAGCTATCCGCAGAGATCCGGACCCTTCCCACTCTCCCGGCCTTCCGTAAAGCCACCAAGACCTGGCTGTTCCAGCAGGCCTGGGGCTGTTGATTGAAATCCAGCCCCACTTGATTGAATGGATGATATCTTATTTTAATAATTGTATTTTCAATATTTTTATGTTTTACTTTTCTTGTGAGCCGCCCAGAGTCCCTAGGAAGTGGGTGGCATACAAATCTTATTAAAGTTGAAAGTTTTAGTTTCTGTTTTGCTATCTTACTCAAAACATCTTCCTTTCTGTCCAATCTGTTGTGCGCCATTTGGGTTGTGCAGGATCTACCTCCACTCACTGACTGTGATTGTGCATAGTTTGAGAAGCTTCCACATAACACAGCATTTGGCTTATTTTGGGATTTATTTTAGATTGAGCATGCAGAAACTGCACTGTTTAGACTTCTACTAAAATTAATTTTCAACCTTTCCCATCCTATTCATAAATGTCAGGCAAATGCAGTCTTTTGGGAAATGCTGAGAATCTATTTTTTTCATCTTAGCAGGAAAAAAAAAATCTGAGATTTTCCGATTATTCAGAATAGCATTTTCTCTTGGCTTCCTGAATAAGCAATTAAAGATGTAACAAGGAAGCCAATTATTCAATTATGTCAACTTTGACATTTTCTGGATTTCTAATTGGCTTATCAAGATCCTCAAAATAATCAAGTGTTTCTTTCTTAGTCACCCGCTGTTAAAGTTTTCTTCTATAGAAGAAAATAAATACTATTGCAATGGTATAAATCAGTATAAATCAATTTTAAAAAGAAAATTTAACGGAGACAATATCAGTTCAGTTCAGTTCAGTTGGGTACTTGAGAGACCGCCTGCTGCCAATTACCTCCACTAGACCGATTAGATGCCACAGATTAGGCCTCCTCCGAATCCCATCTGCCAGCCAGTGTCGACTGGCAACTACCCGGAGGAGAGCCTTCTCTGTGGCTGCTCCGACCCTCTGGAATGAACTCCCCGTGGAGATTCAAACCCTCACCACCCTCCAGGCCTTCCGCAAAGCCCTCAAAACCTGGTTGTTCTGACAGGCCTGGGGCTAAAGAGCTGTTGCCCCCGTCTCGAATGGTATGACTGTTGTGAGTTTTAAATTATATATTGTTATGTTGTTGTTTTTAAATCTTTTGTCTGTATCCCCCTCCCCGGTTCGAGTTGTGAGCCGCCCTGAGTCCCCTTCGGGGGGAAAGGGCAGCATATAAATTTAATAAACTGAAACTGAACTGACAATATGGAATCATATTGCCCAATCTTACCCTCCATTAATAAAGAGCTAGTTCAACGCTGAGTGTTTGAAGACTTAGTTGATGTACATTGTATGTCCTTCCAAGAACATACAATTACCCCCTTTTTTGCAACAGCCGAAGCATGTTACATCCAAAGGTCTTCACACATAGATAACTTTCAAATTTAGAGACGTTATTCAACAAAAATTTAATATCTTTGAATTAATTTCTTCTCTCCAATCTGGTTCACCACAGTAATAATGTATACTCCAAAAACGAATGATGGATAAGACCAATGACTTCACATGTATTAGAACTTCAGATAAATAGCATGATAGCCAATCTTTTTGAAACATCCAATGAGAACCCAATAAACCCCCAACTTTCTTTGTGTGTGCAATCTAGAATGAATGAAGGCCAGGATATGTGTCCCAGGATAATGCTGCAGGATCCAATCTGGGTCGGTCACCGGGACGAGTTTTTGTCTTCCAAGCTTTCATACTCGTGCTGGAGTCCATCTTTAGCATGACTCCGAAAGCTCGGAAGACAAAACCTCTGATCCTGGTGACCCAACAGATTGGATTGTGTAATCTAGTTTTTAAAATAGAAATGTCATCTAAAGGTAGATCAAATATGAAATTATTGTATTGTTCCTTAAATCAGACTCAAGAATCAGAGGACCGGAAATTAGCAATTGGAAGCCAATTTTTAAAACTTGGAAGGAAAGATCATTTAAAATCTTCCTGGCAGATTCCTTCTTCCAAGAGAATAACAAAACCTGCTACTGAGAATTATTCTTTTTAATGTTTTATGAAGTCAAGTGTGAGGAACTGCAACTTGGGACTTTCGGTGAAATAAAGAGTGAGGAATTACGTTAGAGAGTTTATGAATTTGTTCTACCTGAAAAAAACTCCAGTAGTAAAATACAGGAATATTAAATAATATTGTAGGAATTCTAGAAAAACACAGTGTACTTTCATCCCACAATGAGATACAACATGAAATATCATTTTTTTCTAGAAAAAAAAATACTTTAGTAAGTAGCAATGTTAAATTCTGTCAGCAGAGCAGACAGAGTAACAAGAGGTAAACACAATATCAAATAGTTTTAGAATAGTTAATTCTTTAACAATGGTATAAACAAATAGAACAATTAACATTTCCTCCTGTTCCTTAATTCATTTTTATCTATGTCAACATTTAGCTTCTATTTAAAAGGCTTGACTTGATCAACATATCAGTAAATAGTGAACTGATTAAATATTATTTGAGTACCTTAGCTACTGTTTTGTATTTTTCTGGAACATAGATAATGAAAGAACAAAAATGGAAAGTCTAATGTAATAGCATAATCTAGTATTAGCTGTCCAGTTGCAGAGTAAAATGGGTGGCATATAAAATAAGTAAATAATGACACACTAGTGAAAATCCAACAAATGTAACTTTCAGATTGGATCACTGTTTCATACTGAGTGCTAACGATGTACATCCCATCAGTTTTGAAAAATGATATTCTCACTGGAAAGTACATACAATTTCTTCATTTTCAGAATGGCAAGCTAAGTTGTGAGGCTTCGCTTCAATATCTAAAATAATCTTATATTTAAAAATAAATCTGACACAGAATTTATTTTAACATAGGAATGATTTGGGGGGGGACTATAACTCTACTGGCAGGTTTGCGTGACCCGACAAATGTGCGCATGACAAAAGCGTGCCGCGATGATGAAACCACGGCACAAAAACCGCAACGTCATCAACGCGCCGACAACAGCGCGCTAACAGAAGCACGATTTAAGTTAAGGTAAAGGTTAGGTTCAGGGTTAGGTTTAGGGTTAGGTTTAGGGTTAGATTTAGGATTAGGTTTAGGGTTAGGTTTAGGGTTAGGTTCAGGGTTAGGTTTAGGGTTAGGTTTAGGGTTAGATTTAGGATTAGGTTTAGGGTTAGGTTTAGGGTTAGGTTTAGAGTGCGCTTCTGTTGGTGTGCTGTTGTCGGCGCGCTTCTGCGCTCATTCATTGGCGTGGTTTATAACTTGCGGTTTTCTCGCCGCGGTTTCGTCGGGCGCGCTTTTGTCAGGCGCGCTTTTGTCGGTGAACCGCAGGTTTGTACCACACCTGAAATGTGAGTTTATTCTAGTCATGGATTATTTGTTAAATAAAAAAAGATTTCTTATTTGTTAGATGAATAACTTCAACTTCTATTTCATACTGTGGAATTTATTGTTGTAAATGTTTGCAGATTCACTTAAATTTAGTAATGATCTCTAGTTTCAAAATGACACAAGATAGTTAATTACTAGAATTCGTTGTCCTTGTCCTCGTCAGCCATTCAGTCATATCTGACCCACAGCCATTCTATCGTGACCCGTCAAAACCGCGCTCGACTAAACCGCGCCCAACTAAACCGCGCCGCTGATGTCATCAACAGGGAGACAACAGCCAGCACGGAGAAAGAAGGGCGCTTTAAATAGCACTTTGAAATCAAGCCGATTCAACTTAAGGTAAGGGTTAGCTTTAGGGTTAGGTTAAGGGTTAGGATTAGGTTTAGGGTTAGGTTAAGGGTTAGGATTAAGTTTAGGTTAAGGGTTAGGTTAAGGGTTAGATTTAGGGTTAGGTTAAGGGTTAGGTTTAGGGTTAGGTTTAGGATTAGGTTTAGGGGGGTTAGGTTTAGGTTTAGGGGTTAATTTTAGGTTTAGGGTTTACAGCGTGCTTCTGTCTCTGCGCTGTTGTCGCCCTATTGATGATGTCAGTGACGCAGTTTAGTCGGACGCAGTTTAGTCGGGCGTGGTTTAGTTGGGCGCGGTTTTGTCGGTGAACCCCATTCTATGGATCAGTTCTCTCTCTATGCCCCTCTGTCTCACACCATCTTTTTCACATATGCCATGGTCATCCCAGTGCCATCCTTTATAGTGTCCAGACAGTGGGTGCTAGAGTGGCCCTTTCTTTAATTCTAATTGGAAGAGTGGTGGGATTCAAATAATTTAACAACCGGTTCTCTGCCCTAATGACCATCTGGGTAGGTGGGGCTCGGTGGTCATGTGACTGGGTGGGCGTGGCCAACTCAATGTCACTCAGGTCGATGGACGCTTCGCCTTAGCTGTTACAATGGTAATAAGGGTTAACCGGAGAGGCAGTTTCTATAAGCAGGTCAATAAAGATGAGGCTAGAAACAACACCAGAATGTTTCCTTCCTGCCTTCCTTACAGGATTAGCCTGTAAAGTTGAAAAAAAAAACAAAGGAGATTTCTTCCAACAACCGGTTCTCCGAACTGTTTAGAAAGTTACCAACCGGTTCTCCCGAATAGGTGCAAACTGGCTGCGAACCGGCTGAATCCCACCACCGAATTAGAACTACAACTTCATTCTGACAATGTGTACTTTATTTACTTAATCTTACAGTAGGATGGTTGCAAATCTATTTGCTGCTTTCTTTGTGTCTTTTTTCTTCTTCCTTCTTTTTCGTTCCGCTTTCCTGGGGGGGGGGGAATCAACAAACGTCAATCCCTTCCATTACCATCATTGTACTTACATAAACAGAAGGATATAAGAAGTAGCCATGCAATAATTTGCACTGAAAACTCAATGATTATAGTAAACGGTTGAACATTCATACTCATAGCTGCTAGTTGCAGTAAAAGATGCCCATTTTTCTTTTTTTTCTTTTCTATCAAGTTTTTATTGAGAGCCGAGGTGGCACAGTGGGTAGAGTGCAGTACTGCAGGCCACTTCAGCTGACTGCTATCTGCAGTTCGGCTGTTCAAATCTCACCGGCTCAGGGTTGACTCAGCCTTCCATCCTTCCGAGGTGGGTGAAATGAGGACCCGGACTGTGGGGGCGATATGCTGACTCTGTAAACCGCTTAGAGAGGGCTGAAAGCCCTATGAAGCGGTATATAAGTCTAACTGCTATTGCTATTGCTATTATTATAATACAAAATACAAAAAAGTAATATCTTAAATAGGATCCACAAATAGATAAGAGACAATTTTAAAAGTGGCCGGATGGGAGAAGTAGCTGCTTACCTCAATCTCATAATACTATATAATTACTTTGTTAAATCATCATCTTATTTCTCTAATCCACTTCTTTACATTGCCTCTAGATACCAGAAATAATAGGAATACCATCCTTTTCAAATACGTAGCTTGGTCTAACAGTAATATATTTCACAGACAGCTGTACCAAATATGGAGAAGTTAATTCACAATGAAGCAGCTTCGTTAATGAGGATTTCACCCAAATTTGAGCAGCATTGTGGAACATGATTTTTTTTACACTGAATATGTCTATCAGAATATTAAATATAAAGCAAAGAAACTTCTTCAATGCTAAGGACATTGGAGCATTAATATAATTAATGTTTCTGCTATATATATTAAAACACAACTGAACCATGACACTTGAAATTAAAGCATAACATATTTTAAATTAGTAATGCTATAATCTTCAGCATCAATAGAAAGTACACACTATCTAAATCTGTCATTATTTATATTTTATCCTTATTTTTCCTCCTCTTGTATTAATATTTTTTACTTCTATATAGGACTATAAGCCATTTTTAGTGTTCTTTCTAAGCCAAATAAATAGCAAATAATCTGTTAAAACAAGCAAGCAACCTTAAAATTGATGTTGATGTTGATTTTATTTATATGCAGCCCTTTTCCCCGAAGGGGACTCAGGGCGGCTCACAACTCAACCAGGGAAGGGGGATACAAACAAGAATTTAAATGACATAAAAAAACAATACATAATTAAAACACAACAGTCATACCAATTCGAGGTGGGGGGGCAACAGGTCTTTAGCCCCAGGTCTGTTGGAACAGCCAGGTTTTAAGGGCTTTGCAGAAGGCTTGGAGGGTGGTGAGGGTGTGAATCTCCACGGGGAGTTCGTTCCAGAGGGTCGGAGCAGCCACAGAGAAGGCTCTCCTCCGGGTAGTCGCCAGTCGACATTGGGCGGCGGATGGAATTCGGAGGAGGCCTAATCTGTGGGATCTAATCGGTCTAGTGGAGGTAATTGGCAGCAGGCAGTCTCTCAAGTACCCAGGTCCAATACCATGAAGGGCTTTATAAGTGACGACTAGCACCTTGAAGCGTATCCGGAGACCAATAGGCAGCCAGTGCAGCTCACGGAGGATAGGTGTTACGTGGGTGAACCGAGGCGCACCCACGATCGCTCGCGCGGCTGCATTCTGGACAAGCTGTAGTCACCGAATGCTCTTCAAGGGCTGCCCCATGTAGAGCACGTTGCAGTAATCCAGTCTAGAGGTCACAAGGTCACAAGGGCATTAATGTTTAATTGCCTATAATGCACACTAATTTTCTCTGTTGAGTCCATGAGTTCTTAACATGGATAACTGAAAGTAATTTCTTTGAAGGAAAAGTTCATTAGTACAGGAGGAAGACTCATTTGGATGAATATGACACAAACACCTCTCTTTCTCTTTCTCGGAAATTTATCTGCTGAATTTAATGGGACTTATTTCCAAGTCAGTGGATACATGGTGGAATCCTGGTGACAAATACCAAAGGATGGTAATGTTGATGATTACCATCTCTTTGATTTATTAAACATGAAACTCAGTCAACCGAACGTTTAAAAAGGCATCACAAATATCCTTGACGGGTGCTGATGGTTGATTTGGGTTGCTGCCAGCATCCTAGGTATCAACCAAGTATCTTCTTAAAATTATATTATTACTGTTATTAGAATGAAACAGAGAAAAAGATAAGAAAAAAACCAATTTGTTGAGATGATGCAGACAGTGAAATCTCTAGAACTGCCTATTCCCCCTACCATATTTTTGGCAAATTGAAACTGTGACAAGTCAATGTTCGGTGATACATGAGCCTGATACATGATGAGTATACAAATCAGGGATTTCTTGCCATGTCCAAAACAGATCAGCAGCTATTCAGACATGGGGAAAGTATGATTCTAGGACACTGACTGAGCTTCTCGTGGCTGGCTTGTCTGTGGTGTCTCCACGGTCCTTCTAGGCACTTCCCAAATGAGAAGTGGGAATAAAGTAGAGCTGGACGGGACCTTGGAGATCTTCTAGTCCAACCCCCCGGTCAAACAGGAGACCCTTATAGCATTTCAGGCAAGTCCAGTCTCTTCTTAGAAACCTCCAATGATGAAGTACCTCCAACTTCTGAAGGCAGGCAGTTTCATTGGTTAATTGTCCTCACTGTCAGGAAGTTTCTCCTTAATTCAAAGTTTCTTCTCTCTTCCTCTCCTCTTCTCTCTCTTCCATCCATTGTTTCTTGACCTGCCCTCTGGTACTTTGGAAAATAGGTTGACCCCCTTTTTCCCCCTTTAGGATGGTTGCAGTATCCCGGGGGTCACACAATCACCCCTTGCAACACTACGATGTGAACTAAAAATAAGGAAGATCACTTTATAGTGGTAGGCTTGATCCAGTGGTGGGTTTCAAAAATTTTTTGAACCTACTCTGTGGGTGTGGCCTCCTTTGTGGGAGTGGCTTGCTGGCCATGTGACCTGCTGGGAGTGGCTTGCCGGCTATGTGTTTTCTCTCTCTCTCTCTCTTTCTCTCTCTCTCCTTCCTTTTGTCTCTCTGTCCATTTTTCCTTTCATCTCTCTCTCTCACTTTTTCTTTCTCTTTTCCTTTCTCTCTCTCTCTCTCTCTGTGTGTGTGTGTGTGTGTGTGTGTGTGTGTGTGTGTGTGTGTGTGTGTGTGTGTCAATGGTGGGTTTCAAAAAATTTTGGAACCTCTTCTGTAGGTGTGGCCTGCTTTCCGGGTCCACTGGTGGAACCTCTTCTAACCGGTTTGGTAGATTTGACGAACCGGTTCTACCGAATAGGTGCGAACTGGTAGGAACCCACCTCTGGTCTGATCCATTATCAAAATAACAAGGAGAAAAAGGTGCAAAACAAGAAGGCATGTACAAAAGACTCAGACAGGAACCTCCCTAATTCACATTGCATGTAAGTGTAGGAATTGAAACAAAATCAGATTTCCAAGATTCGGTTACTGTAGCCAGTATTAACATGAGTAGTTTTGAGTTCTCTTGGGGAGTCAATTTATTAGTCCATATTGTGGCTGACCTTTTGCCATGACTGGGTAACCGGCTCAATTCTACACAGGGCAAGAATTGAAATGGCCTCTCTTGGTTCAAAAGGGATGAGGGAAAGATGTAATCAAAACTTGGCAAATAAGCAAGACATTGCCATCTTAGCATCTTCATTATTCGTGAAACACGGCCTGAGACTGAGAGCTACGGATAAATATTGTTTTTTAAAGAAAAACCCACAAATGTCATTCCAGAACACGTTTAAATTCGAATAACATAAATATGCCTCTCTTCTTTCCTAAATAAAATAGGAGATGACTTTTCTCATTTCTACAAGCAGGTTGCCAACCATTGAAGCTTCTGTTTCAAAAAGAAACCAGATAGCTTTTTTATTCCAGTGGCAAAATTTTGCCAGCTGTGATCAGACTGTAACCCCTTGCCAAATTCTTCAAGAATATACATCCATAATCCAATTTTCTGAAATGTGATGAGAAAACCCAAACAGACCCAGATAAACATACAATACATATAGTTTCTTATCTGGATAAAGACATAATGAGAAACTGAGAAATGAAATAGATTAAGTTTATTTAAATAAAAGTGAAAATATGCAAAATTGTGTCCGTTCTGCTCAGTGTTGAGAATTAATTTTGAGTATAATCAATCCATCTTTTCCACTCCAGTTTATATCTCTCGTTTGAGTGGTCCTTAAGATATGCAGATATTTTAGCCATCTCTGCTAGGTTTGTTACTTTCAATGTCCATTCTTGAATAGTAAGCAAATCTTCCTTCTTCCAGTATTGCGCGACCAACAATCTAGCTGCAGTTATTAAATGCAAAATCAAATTAATCTCTACAATTGTACAATCAGTAATTATACCTGTGACTGCCATTTTGATTCTTTTGTCTCTTCCTCACAGACAACCCTGGATTGTAGAAAGTGCCTTCCCTGCCAGCTTGGTTCAGAAATACAGCAGTTGCAAAGCAGCAAGATACTTGATGCTAAATGAATTAAGAAATGAATCTCTTGTTTCTGTGATATATTTAGATGTAATTTTATACTGATTTATTTTGCAGTAGTTTTAGCTCTTAACATGTGCACTTGCTCCAAAGGAAATGAAATGCGTTGCTCAATAATAAATCCAATCTCAAAACAGGAACGGAATGACTGGTTTCTACTATTTGCATCTAAGCTTCAGGCAAAGGTAGGAGGGAACTCAAAAAGTTTTACATATACAAATTGATAATGGCCTTTCCTGTTGTTGGTGACATTCATATTTTGAAGCCTCCAATCACTGCCTCCAAACTACCTGCAGAGTAAAGCTATACAAAGAATAGTATAGCAGCATCCAATCCAACTGTGTGATAGAGATTTAGATTAGATTTAGATTATTTGACATTTGTATGCCGCCCACCCCCTTGGGACTCTGGGCGGCTTACAGATAAGGCAAAGGGACATATATAAAAATTAAAATAAGAATACAATTATTAAAATTTCACACCATGTATACTGATTAAAATGGGGCTGGATACAGATCAACAGCCCCAGGCCTGCCAGGTCTTAGTAGATTTACGGAAGGCTGGAAGAGTAGTAAGGGTCCGGATCTCCACGGGAAATCACAAGATGACTTATAAAGCTTGCACCGCATCGAAGATCTTGTAAGCAGAGGAAACAAGTCACCTGCTTTGCACCAAAGCCAATAGTTTGTTCTGTGATATTTATCAACTGATTATTAACTCCATCAAAATAGCCAATCCAGTACAAGCAAAGGTTGAAAAATAATAAAGGGGTTCACCGACAAAAGGGCAAACGACAAAACCCCGCCCGACTAAACCGCGGTGACAAAACCGCGTGTTCTAAAGCGCTCCGACGAATGAGTGCTGAATCGCGCCAACAACAGCGCAGCGACAGAAGCGCGCTGTAAAACTAAACCTAACCCTAACCCTAACCCTAACCGTAATGCTAAACCTAACCCTAAACCTAACCCTAAACGTAATGCTAAACCTAACCCTAAACCTAACCCTAAACGTAATGCTAAACCTAACCCTAAACCTAACCCTAAACGTAACGCTAAACCTAACACTAAACCTAACCGTAAACGTAACGCTAAACCTAACCCTAACCCTAACCCTAAACGTAACGCTAAACCTAATCCTAACCCTAAACCTAACCCTTACCTTAAGTTAAAGCGTCCTTCTATCTCTGCGCTGTTGTCGCCACGTTGATGACGTCGCGGTTTTAGCGACACGGTTTAGTCGGGCGAGATTTTGTCGTTCGCCCTTTTGTCGGGTCACGTAATAAAGGAATAGTTTTCAAACAACTCCCCATCACAAATCCCTAAATGCTTGGGAGGCAAAACACTTCCAGCAGTCTGAAGTGCTGGAGTGTGATCTTTGCACACACCAGCTCTCTGCACCTATAAACTTGCTGATCACAAGGGACATTGGCTGCAGAACTGACTAGCAATGCATTTTTATTTTCTTTGTTTAACAGACTTTCTTTGCGTATCTCTATGTAACTGGGAGACTTGGTTAGAATTCTTTCACACTTCGGCCTTCTTCTGTCTCTGATCTCTGTAAGTCAAGTACTTTCCTAATTTGCTTGCCAATTTCCATGAGAGAATCCAAGCTCTTCGCTGTAAATAGACCTCAGTATCCCAGGCTTTCCAATCACCATGGTAAGGTATTTCCAAAATAGCAATAGCACTTAGACTTATATAACTCTTTACAGTGTTAAGAGGAAGGATGGAAGGTGAGTCAACCTTGAGCCTGGTGAGATTTGAACTACCAAATTGCAGTCAGCTGGCAGTCAGCAGAAGTACCGTATTTTTCAGAGTATAAGACACACCCTTTTCCCTCAAAAAAGAGGTTGAAAATCTGGGTGCGTCTTATACACTGAATATAGCATTTTTGGCCTCCTGAAACCCCGCCCACTTTGCAAAAATGGCCGTGCATAGCCTTTAAGAGGCTTCCAGAGTGCTCCTGGCGGCTGGGGAGGGCAGAAATGAGCAGAAATGGCCCATTTTTGCTTGTTTTTGCCCCCCAGCCGCCAGGAGCACTCTATAAACCTCCTAAAGTCTATTCATGCCCATTTTTGACAAAAAAACAGGTCTGTTTTTCCAAAGAACGGGCCATTTTTTTGCTCATTCCCCTCCCCCCCAGCACTCTACCAGCCTTCCAAAGGCTATGCATGCCCTTTTTTGGACAAAATACGGGCCTGTTTTTGCAAAAAATGGGGTGGTTTTGGGAGATCTTTCATTTGCCTCTTCAAAATCTTGGTGCGTCTTATACTCTGAAAAATACGGTAGCCTGCAGTACTGCACTCTAACCACTATGTCACCGCACTCATAATATATATATATATATATATATATATATATATATATATATATATATATATATATATATATATATATATATACCCACACACACACACACACACACATACATACACACACACACACACACGTTTTTTTTTTTTATTTGTGCAACAAATAACAAAGGCAACAGTAAAAAACATTGGGTTTCTGTCGTGATGGACTCTTGTGACGAGCCGATTGACAGATGATGGAAGCAGTTAGCTTCCTCCCATAATTGGGGCTTACCAGCGGTTGTAAAAATCTTATATATGGATATGGATATGGATATGGATATGGATATGGATATGGATATGGATGGATGGATGGATGGATGGATGGATGGATGGATGGATAGATAGATAGATAGATAGATAGATATAGATATAGATATAGATATAGATATAGATATAGATATAGATATAGATATAGATATAGATATAGATATAGATATAGATATAGATATAGATATAGATATATATTTTCGAGCAAGCATCGGTCTCAAGAATACTTTATTTGTAAAACTATACTTTATACTCCATCATGCATTCCTTTTGCTGTAATGTCTCTGCTGTCCAAACATAAAGCTTGTCTTCTATTCGATGCAAATAGAAGTTATAAAATTCCATTTTTAGCACATAAAGGGCATATTTGTTTACTTGTTTAATTAATCGTCTGGTCTGTTCACTAATAAATTGTGTCCCTTTCTCCAGTTTGCAATGAAATTAGTTCCCAAGGAATCTTGCAAACAACTAAAAGAAACATCTATGAAAGAAGGAAAACTTTACAGGCAAGAAGCTGTACAAAAGAGACTGTACAGCATTAAAACTAAAACATAAACACAGTAAAGAAAAAAGTAACAAATGGATGTTCTTGTCCTAGTGATTACACAGACACTATACTTAGGCACTATGCAATTTCCTTAAGCAATAATAAAGAAACGTTAGTCACTTGCCTTCCAGGATGCCATTATAGGTAGACCTGATGACCACAACTGAACCCAACATTTCTGTTGTTAAGTATATGACATTTGTTAAGTGTGTTTTACAACTTTTTTTGCCACAGTTGTTAAACGACTCTTCACGTTTGTTAAGTCAGTAACACCGTTGTTAAGTGAATTTGGCTTAGCAATAGAAATAGCAGTTAGACTTATATACCGCTTCATAGGGCTTTCAGCCCTCTCTAAGCGCTTTACAGAGTCAGCATATTGCCCCCAACAACAATCCGGGTCCTCATTTGTAGATTTGTAGATAAATTTATTTATAGGCCGCCCTTTTCCCTGAGGGGACTCAGGGCGGCTTACAACGTATAGGGAGGGGAGTACACACAATGACATATGAAGACAGTACATAATTAAAAATAGAAGCAACATTCATTCATCATTCGGGAGGGGACAGATTATAATCTTTAACCCCAGGCCTGACGGGATAGCCAGATCTTGAGGGCTGTGCGGAAGGTCTGAAGGGTGGTAAGGGTACGAATCTCCATGGGGAGATCGTTCCAAAGGGTCGGAGCTACTACTGAAAAGGCTCTCCTCATTTTACCCACCTCGGAAGGATGGAAGGCTGAGTCAACCCTGAGCCGGTGAGATTTGAACAGCCGAACTGCAGTCAGCTGAAGTAGCCTGCAGTGCTGCATTTAACCACTGCGCCACCTCGGCTTCTTGTCAAAAGGTGGCAAAAGGTGATCACATAACCTTGGGGCACAGCAACGGTCATAAGTATGAGTCAGCCGCCAAGCATCTGAATTTTGATGACAGATCATGTGAAAAATGGCCGTAAGTCATTTTTTCCAGTGTCGTTTTAACTTTGAATGGTCACTCAATGAACAGTTGTTAAGTCAAGGACTATCTGTATTTTTTTTTACTTCAATTGTCCAATTTAGTCTACAGAACTGGAATTTCATGACTGTCTCCAATCCAAGCACTCATCTGGAGCAGTGATGCTTAGCTTTTTCATTTTTATCAAGGTTAACTAGGTAGGGCCAGCAGCTGTAAATATACTGACCAAGTCTCCAAGGCTGTCACCAGGAGTTGAGACTTACTTGGAGACAAGCAAAAATGGTCTACAACTGAAATAATTTTAGCCTTTTATTATGGTTGCAATCTAAACTATATAAACTTAATATAACTTAATAATAACTTACACAAGAATATAACTTACACAAGAAAAATTAATATAACTTACACAAGAAAAATTACCTAAAGGAAATCTCTAAAACCAAATGGCAAAATTAAAAAAAGAAAATAAAATAGATGAAAGAAAACATTTCCTTCTGTTCTTTACTCATAGCTGCAATATTTTATCAGTCTTTGGTAAATGAATTTTGAAAAACAAGTAAACTATAGTTACTACCAAAGCCAATCAACCAATAAATAAAAAAAGACTTTTTCAATGAGGAAGTATTTACTTATGCAATTTTATTCATGTTGCTTTTCATCAAACTCACCTTATTTACAGGCATTAAACCAGTGGTGGGATTCAAATAATTTAACAACCGGCTCTCTGCCCTAATGACCATCTGGGTAGGTGGGGCTCGGTGGTCATGTGACTGGGTGGGCGTGGCCAACTCAAGATCACTCAGATTGATGGGCGCTTCGCCTTAGCTGTTACAATGTAATAAGGGTTAACCGGAGAGGCGGTTTCTGTAAGCAGGGCAATAAAGATGAGGCTAGAAACAACACCAGAATGTTTCCTTCCTGCCTTCCTTACAGGATTAGCCCTGTAAAGTGGAAAAAAACAGAAGGAGATTTCTTCCAACAACCGGTTCTCCGAACTGCTTAGAAAGTTACCAACCGGTTCTTCTGAATAGGTGCGAACTGGCTGAATCCCACCACTGCATTAAACCAACCCAACTATAATTTCACAGTTCCCCAATTTTAATTTTTTAAATTAATATACTGGCAACTTCCTAACCCACAGGTCAGGTCAAAGGATGTGCTACCTATTATTATCAAAATATCAGTAAGTCACCAAGTTCTTAACGAATTTTTGGTTGCTATTTTCTTTTTACTTTTCAGTTCACACAATGATTTAAATGACTATTATCTGTTCTTCAGATTTTATTTTTAAGATGACAGTTGGAGGTATAGTTACTGTTTGCTTTTCTTTCCTTTATTCCTTTTTATTCTCCTATTGAAAAGTTCTAGGCAACTGTTTCTCCCCCCCCCCCCAAATTATAGCCTAGATCAGTCTTTATCTAGAATTACTTGCTAAATATATAGTACTTCCAGTGGTGGGTTTCAAAAATTGTTGAAACCTACTCTGTGGGTGTGGCCTCCTTTGTGGGAGTGGCTTGCCACCCATGTGACCGAAAGGGAGTGGCTTGCTGCCCATGTGACCGGATATGAAATTATGAATTAGTACTTAGGTCGGTCCAAGTAGCTATTCAGAAACATGCAAGCCTTAAAGCTGTCAAGTTACAAGATCCTTGCCGGTGGTGAGTTTCAAAAATGTTTGGAAGCTCTTCTGTAGGTGTGGCCTGCTTTCTGGGTCCACTGGTGGAACCTCTTCTAACTGGTTCGGTAGATTTGACGAACCAGTTCTACCGAACTGGTGCGAACTGGTAGGAACCCACCTCTGGCCTGATCCATTATCAAAATAACAAGGAGAAAAAGATGCAAAACAAGAAGGCATGTACAAAAGACTCAGACAGGCACCTCCCTAATTCACATTGAATATAATTGTAGGAATTGAAAGAAAATCAGATTTCCAAGATTCAGTTACTGTAGCCAGTATTAACATGAGTAGTTTGAGTTCTCTTGGGGAGTCAATTTATTGGTCCATATTGTGGAGTCTGTCTCTCTCTCTCTCTCTCTCTGTGTGTGTGTTTGTGTGTGTGTGTCTGTCAATGGTGGGTTTCAAAAAAATTTGGAACCTCTTCTGTAGTGTGGCCTGCTTTCCGGGTCCACTGGTGGAACCTCTTCTAACCGGTTTGGTAGATTTGACGAACCGGTTCTACCGAATAGGTGCATACTGATAGGAACCCACCTCTGATTACTTCTCACAACAAGGAAAAAAGTAGAGATGGTTAAACTGACTGCTTAATTCATAGAAAAGAACACTTCTAATTTTGTTTTTACTTGGAAACTGCTTCTAGGTTTCATGCTTGAGATGGAAAAATGAAACTTTGATTTTGGGTTTTGCCATAGGTTTGTTGTTATAGAAATAACTGCTATATATTATTGTGTAAATACAAAAACTGAGGCTGTAATGCTATTATCTCCTACTGTGCTCACTCAGGTTCTTAGATTGCCCTTATGTGCACAACACAATGATTAGTTTAATCATAGCTATGGAATAAATTACAATTGGCTAGATTTACATAATATGATAATTCATAAACCATAGTTTGCTATGGCTCAATAATTAAGAAGTTGCAACCTTGTTGCATGATGTTTCATAAATCAATTTTAAAATGGAAATAATTGGGAGCAATATCTGCACTTCAATATCTAGTACAATTGTTTAACTTTCATGTGTATTAAAAATATTCAATGAATTTACTGGAAGCTTCCTAGACAGTCAGTAATGAGAATGTATTCTACTTCTGCCCTCTTAACCATGGCCATCACTTCCTGCAATTGCCACTGAAATATGCTAAAGCTTAATTCTATTTAATAAATCTTGGAGATGAATTTAAGTTTGATTGTCATAGATCAAATGCTCTTTCTTTCCATAAAAATCAGGTTGACCCTTAGAAAAGCATTCTTCATCAGAACATACCGTGTTCAACTAGCAGCATCTGAAGCAAACTTAAGATTTCATCAAAATGAGTTAACATGCATTGTGTTAGAATGCAAACTCTGTATTATACATAATTCACATAGTTCACATACTTACATACTTTACATTGTGATGCACATATAAAAGGTCAGATTTATCTTGCAACATCAGGAGGCACTTTTAACATCCCTCACATTGGATGCCCCTGTCTTCAAGATTAACTTTTCAATCAGATCAGGTTTTTTTAAAAAAATGAATGAAATATTTTCCGCAGTTCCATTTCTCTTGTATCTCCATTATCCATTATTTATTTCCATCGTGTCCACACATCCATAACATTCTTTTGATGACTGGAATTGATACATTTCTCCTTTAAAAAAAGAACTCATGCTCATCCAAGAACATAATTATAGTTTTTTGTGGTGGAAACATATGATCACAAAAGATAAGGCAGCTAATACTTCTCGGATGTCCTTTCTTGAACAGGTCCTCTCCTGGTCTGTTATAATAGCAGTAGACTTATAGCAGTAGACTTATATACCGCTTCATAGGGCTTTCAGCCCTCTCTAAGCGGTTTACAGAGAGTCAGCATATTGCCCCAACAATCCGGGTCCTCATTTTACCCACCTCGGAAGGATGGAAGGCTGAGTCAACCCTGAGCCGGTGAGATTTGAACCGCTGAACTGCTGATCTAGCAGTAGCCTGCAGTGCTGCATTTAACCACTGCGCCACCTCGGCTCATAGGCTCTATTTATAAACCAGTTGCTCCAATCATCTACTCTATCAAGGTGTGCAGATCACAGAGAAAAGAATTGGCAATTCTCACGAACTACTTTCAACCAAGCATGGAGGCAATCAGTGTTATTGGAATATACAAAGACTCTGAATTTAAAGGGGAAAGAGCCGAGGTGGCGCAGTGGTTAGGGTGCAGTACTGCAGGCCACTTCAGCTGACTGTTATCTGCAGTTCAGCGGTTCAAATCTCACCAGGCACAAGGTTGACTCAGCCTTCCATCCTTCCAAGGTGGGTGAAATGAGGACCCAGACTGTGGGAGTGATATGCTGACTCTGTAAACCGCTTAGAGAGAGCTGAAAGCCCTATGAAGCAGCATATGTCTAACTGCTATTGCTATTAAAGCTATAGCAAAACTTTTGTTGATTTAAAGTACTGTATACAATCATTGCCACATTCACTTTTTCTTGTTCACACCCCACTTACCCAAATGCCATCCAACTAGGCTGGCCAGGCATTAAGAGGATTAGGAGCCACCAAATATATATTGAGAACTACTCAAAGAATTGGGATGCCCCTTTGTATCACTATCCTTGTTTTAGGGATTTGTAAATTTGGTAAATTTGCACCCAGCTTCCCTTTGTTGTCTTTTGATTGGATTTTTCCCCCCATCTCTTTTGGCTCGTAACAACTTATCTTCCTATTATCTATTTCTGGGGGCATCTTTTGATATTTAATTCTGTTTGTCCTGTGTCCAGTTAATTTTTAACTTATAGCAGCAATTGTCAATGTCGGCCTATATACAATAGCAATAGCAGTTAGACTTAATATACCGCTTCATAGGGCTTTCAGCCCTCTCTAAGCGGTTTACAGAGTCAGCATATTGCCCCCAACAACAATCCGGGTCCTCATTTTACCCACCTCGGAAGGATGGAAGGCTGAGTCAACCTTGAGCCGGTGAGATTAGAACCTCTGAACTGCAGATAACAGTCAGCTGAAGTGGCCCTGCAATACTGCACCCTAACCATTGCGCCACCCGCGGCTCCATACACTTTGAAGCTTACTCCTCCACACCTTTAAAAATTGTTTTATTCACATGGTCTTCAATTTTAGGTTTATTGGCATTCCTTTTGAGGGAAGGCTGATTGGGATAACGAATTTAATACTGCCGGTACCTGGATTATATTATGTTATAATTTGCTGCTCTTGTTGTTTTTACAGTTTAACATATTGTAACCCCGCCCACTTTTTGATTGAGTGAATTATAGAAACTGTAAACTAAATAAATACTTACACCATGCATGTGTGAGACAGACTGTCTTTGTTTTCTCAAAGCTATAAGCATACACTGGGAAGTAAACAGAAAGTATCTTCCAGAAGACAACAGCAAATCATTTCTGGTCCTTTGACAAGAAAACAACATAGGTTTTGTTCATTTAATCAACAGGAATCAAACTGAACTCAACACATGCAACAATGTAAAATATTTGTGAAAAAATAATATTTTTTTATATTTGAAAATATATCTATTATCTATATGCTATTAAGCTTCTCATGTCTTAACCTTAACCTGGGCGAAATGGTGCATTATAGGGCAAGATTTTATTTCAACTGAAATACGTCAAGTGGGTTAACACATAGAATACACCTGGAACCCGTGACTCCTGTGGAATTGAAATTTGGCAATTTTTTTTTATTTACCTTAAAGGTTTTATTTTCCATTTTAATCATTTTCATACACTCACATATATACTGGTGCATAGCCGGCGCCATACACATTGAACAATATCGCAGCAATTCCTCTTGTCAACAATACCACCCCAAAATACAAACCCAATATACCTCTTCCCCTCTCTAGACACCTCTTTCTTCCACCCTCCTCCAACTTTCTATCTTCCCTTCATCCTCCTCCTCTACCCTACTTCCCCTCCCCCTCTACCACTCCTCTCTCCCGATCCCCTCCCTCCCTTCCTTCTCACCCTCCCGCCCATCCTCTCTCCCGCCCTCTCTACCCATCTTTCTTCTATCCTACTCCTCCTCCCCTTGGTGTATTTCCACCATATGTCAGTGTACTTAACTTATCCTATTTTTACAGAGAAATTATAGAAAACAGTATACATGTGAAGTTATATTACATTGAAATCTAACCTAGTATATATCCCTCCCTCCCCCCCTCCCCCCAGCCCCCCACCCTCCCTCCCCCCCGACTTCCCAGAGCCCGTACATGGTATAGATTTTTAACAAACACAGTCTAAAATATATTGAGAAAAAAAAATAAAAAGGGTTTAATAACATCTCTAACATTGATCTTAGCTTCTTCTTGCTAAGCTAACTTTAAACAATTTAAATCATTCCTGATCTTAAGCGTAGGCTATCTGGAATTTCTCAGTCCCGTATTTGTTTTGTATATAGTCAATCCATTTTTTCCAGTCTCGTTTATATCTCTCATTTGAATTATCTTTAAGATATGCCGATCTTTTAGCAAAAATTTAAAATTTGGCAAATTTTACAAACATTTTTTTTGCATAAAAATTACCGTACAGCATTTACGATAATACCATATGTCAAAAAACAGTTCCTGTGGTCAACTCCTGATGTTCAACTGTGGCGATACAGTTCAACCCAGGCTACTTTCAAGGCAAATACGTCCTTTTAATTTTTAGAATTTTTTTCAGGTACATTAGAAACTCTGCCACTGTTGAAAGCACTGAGGAATCTGGGAATAAATATTTCTGAAATGACGACCCAAAAGGTACAGTGTCTAGTTTTAAAATTAAATTGTCTAATATACCATAACACAACCTCACAAAATAAATTCATGACACCCTTGTAAATTAAAAATAAAATACAAAATCAACATATACACAACTTTTGTATGAAACCGCAGGGAAACTTAACACACCTTTTTAATGTAAACACCTCAGAACTTAGAGGCTGTGTCAATTAGGTTGACATTACTGTGTCATTCCAATACCTGCTATCTTTCTTCATTACAATGGATTGTTACCAAGGTTGAGCAACAACATTATTGACATTGCATTTGTGTAAATAGGAGCACACGCGCCTTGCACATTTCTGAGACTTAAAAACACCCAATTTTGGCAGTTTAGACTGAGTTCAACAAGGCCTCTGCTGCTAACAAGTTCTTGTTTCATTCTCAGGAGCAGATAGGCCTCTACTGGATTCATAGCTAGTCCGAGTAGTACTGAGAAGTGTGGTAAATTCTAATCTGCCAAAAGAGAAAATAATTTATAGATTATAATAAAGTGGTAAGTGCTCTTCTTGCTTTCAGCTAAGCATGAATTGTGGACACAAGCTTTATGACCTGTTCAGCTAACCAAGGTTAAAACAAATAAGGGCTTCAGAAGAAGTTTTTTTTTCTATAAATGTTTTTTTATTTCCATTTTCATTTCGTACAGTCACATATATACTGTGCATAACCGGGTCTATAACATTAAACAATAAACCCGCCATTCCTCTTGTCACAAAACCCCCCAAAATAAGACCCATGTACCTCTTCGACCCTCCATACACCCTGTCTTTCGCCCCCCTCCAACTTTCCATCTTCCCTCCATCATTCCCCTCTACCCGACTTCCCCTCCCACTCTACGACTCCCCCTCCCGGTACACTCCCTCTCTTCCTTTTCACCCTCCTCAATCCTCTCTCCCACCCTCTCTACCCCTCGTTCTTCGATCCCTCTCTCCAGTCCCTTCGGTGTATTTCTACTATCTATTAATATATTCAGAAGAAGTTATAGGATGGGTAAAAAGAGACCAAACATTACAACTGTTAGTCTTGTCTTATTTTCCTCTAGTATAGGCTTATAGAAATAGGGAGAATGGGAGAATGCCTTACATATCTCTCTCTCTTTCTGTGGTCAGGTGCAAGTGAACGAGTAAGAAAAGGCAGACTTCCTCCTCCGTTTCTCAGTCTCTGAATTAGGGATCCACCTAAACCACAAACAAATCACTGATCACATTGGTGACCATAGATAAAATCGAACGTGATTGGGGAGGATACCATTACAATCTGAGGATCAGATCCACGTGGATACTCATGAAGTATTGGAGCATGTTATTTTTGAAGCAACTGTAGGCAGAATAACTTTGCAAGTTCACAGGAAATGCTAAAATCCTGATGGCTTGGATTAAAGAGCAAGGTGGCGCAGGTGGTTAATGCAGCACTGCAGGCTACTGCTAGATCAGCAGGTCAGCGGTTCAAATCTCACCGGCTCAGGGTTGACTCACGCCTTCTCATCCTTCCGAGGTGGGTAAAATGAGGACCCAGATTGTTGGGGGCAATATGCTGACTCTCTGTAAACCGCTTAGAGAGGCCTGAAAGGCCTATGAAGCGGTATATAAGTCTACTGCTATTAGATTAGAATGCAATGTGAACTATCCAATTGTGGCTTACTCACTACCTATGCATTAGTCCTGTTACTCCTCCCTCACCGGTGCCATTTAAGTCTTCGTTAGAGAATCCTAGTGAATCCCAGTCGTGAATACAACGGCATTGTATGGACAACTGACAGTCCTGGTTAAATTCCTAAAGTGCAGGTAGTCCTCGATTTGCAACCACAATTGAGGCCAAAATTTTTTGTTGCTAAGTGAGACAGTCGTGTAAGTGAGTTCTGCTCCATTTTACAACCTTTCTTGCCACGCGCGTTAAGTCGGTAACACAGCTGTTAAGTGAATCTGGATTCCCCATCGACTTTGCTTATCAGGAGGTTTTAAAAGGTGTTCACACCACCCCTGACACTGGCAATGATCATAAATAAGAGTTTTTTATTTATAGCAATAGCAATAGCAGATTTTTATATACCGCTTCATAGGGCTTTCAGCCCTCTCTAAGCGGTTTACAGAGTCAGCATATTGCCCCCAACAACAATCCGGGTCCTCATTTTACCCACCTCGGAAGGATGGAAGGCTGAGTCAACCCTGAGCCGGTGAGATTTGAACAGCCGAACTGCTGAGCTAGCAGTCAGTTGAAGTGGCCTGCAGTACTGCACTCTAACCCACTGCGCCACCTCGGCTCTTGAAACTTTGATCAACGTGACTCTGGGGAAGACTGCAATGGTGGTAACAGCCATAAGTCCCTTTCTTCACCCCTGCTATAATTTGAGTCTCTTAAACTAATTGTTGTAAGTGGGGGCCTACCTATCCAACAAAAAAAGAGCTACATTTGTGATGTTACTGCTCATTGAGAGCCGAGGTGGCGCAGTGGTTAGAGTGCAGTACTACAGGCCACTTCAGCTGACTGCTAACTGCAGTTCGGCGGTTCAAATCTCACCGGCTCAAGGTTGACTCAGCCCTTCCATCCTTCCGAGTGGGTGAAATGAGGACCCGGATTGTTGGGGGGCGATATGCGGACATCTGTAACCGCTTAGAGAGGGCTGAAAGCCCTATGAAGCGGTATATAAGTCTAACTGCTATTGCTATTGCTATTCATTTTATTTTTAAAAAAAAGTAGCATGCAAAAAGTATATCTTTTTTTTTAAAAAAAAAACCCAGGCATTCCCCCCCTCCCTACTTAGTTAACGTCGGCTGTTAAATGAGCGCAAACCTCCATTTTTTCATTAAAATCCAGTTTGGTCTTCTATTTCCTTACTCACCACCCAGCAAGTTACCTGTTCATACCAGATCAGTCCCCGGGTGCTTTCCTTGGGAGAAGTAGCTACTCTCTCCCTTCTAACTTCCGTCCCCCAGCACTTATTAACGTCGGACGTTAATGAGCACAAACCCACATTCTTCAGTAAATCGAGGTTGTGCTTCTATTTCCTTACTCACCACCCAGCAAGTTACCTGTTCACCCCAGATCATTCCCCGGTGCTTTCTTGGAGGAGTAGCTACGTGGGTCTGGAGATAAGTGTGCTCTCGCTGCTTCTAACTTTTCCCGTCGCCGAGGCGAAGTCCGGGCTTCCCGTTTCCACGTCCATCCCGAGCGGCTGGAAACAGGAGCCGGAGCTGCGGCGGATTGTTTTTTGCTTTTGGCTTGAACGGCTGGCGCAACGGGACTTGCCTTTCTTTGCGTCCGGGGAAGGGCAAGGAAGGGCTGGGTTCCTCCGGTTTCAAACTTCAAACAGGTTCCTGCTCCGCTGATGTTCAACCCTTTCCCCCCAACGTGCCGGGACTCGTTTCCACCCCGTCCCTGCCCACAATCGCTCCCGAGAGAAGAGAGAGGGAAGGGCGGGAAAATACCTGGTAGGAAGACGGAACCGCGTCCCGACTTGAAGCTCTCAGCACTTCCCCCCCCCCCCAACACACCTGGGCGGTTTAATCGCCGCCGAGCGGCGGGAAATCGCCGGGACTCAGCGAAGTAAGTTTGAGGGTGGGTGGTTGTGTGGATGGGGCGTCCCGCCGCCTTTTCCCTAGCCCTTCGGGGAGGAGTGGGTGGGAGGCTTTCGGCCGGCCGCCGTGGGACTGACTGCCTTGCACGAGCCCCAGACACCCTGTTGTGTGTTGTTGTTGCGGCTGGCTTCGTTTTAAGCTCGGCGTCGCGGGAGAAGGGCTGGAGGGAGGCTTCTTCCCCCGCACGCCCGCCCTCCCTCTCTTCTAAGGGGGGAAAGGTGGACGGCTCCATTGCCAGGGTTGGGTTGCAAGCCAGAGGCTGGAGTGGGGGGGGAGAAAGAAAGAGGGAGGGAGGGAGGAGGGAGGGAGGGAGAGAGAGAGAGAGAGAGAGAGAGAGAGAGAGAGAGAGAGAGAGAGAGAGAAAGAAAGAAAAGAAAGAAAGAAAGAAAGATGTGTCATATTTGGAGCCATAGCTGGAGTGGGGGGAGAAAGAAAGAAAGAGGGAGGGAGGGTAGGGGGAGAGAGAGGAGAGATAGATAAGGAAGGAAGAAAGAAAGAAAGAAATAAGCTGGTGTCATATTTGGAGCCAGTAGCTGGAGTGGTGGGGAGAAAGAAGAAGAAGATAAGGAAGGAAGGAAGGAAGGAAGGAATGAAGAAAAAAGAAAGAAGAAAGAAAAAGAGAGAGAAAGAGAAAGAAAGAAAGAAAGAAGAAAAGAAAGAAGAGAAGAGAAGAAAGAAAGAAGAAAGAAAGAAAGAAAGAAAGAAAGAAAGATTTGTCTTATTTGGAGCCAGAGCTGTAGGTGTGGTGGAGAAAGAAAGAAAGAGGAGGAAGGAAGGAAGAAAGGAAGGAAGAAAAAAGAAAAGAAAGAAAGAAAGAAAAAGAGAGAGAGAGAAAGAGAAAGAAGAAAGAAAGATGTGTCATATTTGGAGCCAGAGCTGGAGTGGGGGAGAAAGAAAGAAAGAGGGAGGAGGGAGGGAAGAGGAGATAGAGAAAAGAAGAAAGAAAGAAAAAGAAAGAAAGAAAAAGAAATTTGTCTTATTTGGAGCCAGAGCTGGAGTGGGGGGGAGAAAGAGAAGAGGAAGGAAGAAGAAAGAAAAAGAAAGAAAGAAAGAAAAAAAAGAGAGAGAAAGAGAAGAAAGAAAGAAGAAAGAAATAAGAAAGAAAGAAAGAAAAAGAAAGAAAGAAAGAAAGATCGTATTTGGAGTTTGGGGCAAAGCGAGGAGGGGGGAAATAAGGCTTGGAATGAAGAAGAGGCAAGGATTGAACAATATGGGGGGGTTATTTGAGGCTGTTCCGAGAGGGGGGAGCTTTGTTGGGCGTCTAAGGGGGGATGTTGGGGTTCTTCAAAGCCGCCGCGTAAACTTTAGGGGAAGGAGAGGAGAAATGGCCCGGCACCTTAAGAGTTTAAGCGAGCGAAAGGGAAGGAGAGGAGGAAGGCGACGCGGGGCCCTTAAGAGGCCAAACAAACCGCTCGGGACTTTTGGGTGGCTGGAAGGGCTCCCCCAGCGAAGCCAACCGCGACTTCAGCCCGAATCGGGACATCCTTTTCATCGCCTCCCAGGAGAGAGTTGAAACTTTTGAAAGAATGTTTCGTCCTGTGCAGCGGCCGCGAGACGTTATAAGGTTTTGTTTCCAATTTCGTTTTGGGAAGGGAGAGTTTTTAAAGCTTTTTCTCTTCGTGCGGCCCTTTTCTCTCTCCCCCCCCCCCCCCGCCACCCCATCCGAATCTGACTGAGGACGGTTCATGCCTTTGAAAGAAAAGATAAGGGGGAATACCTAAATGGGACCATATCGCTCTTGCTTCCCTTGCTTTCAAAATTAGGCTCATCCCTTGATAGGAGCAGAGTAAGGTTTGAGTCATGCGTCTGCCATGGCATGACTGCCGCTTTGCCCCAGTGCAACCTCATGGATGAAAGGCAGGGCTTTATTTATTTATTATATATTTGTATGCTGCCCATCTCCATCAAGAGACTCTGGTTGGCTTACAACAGTGTTTCTCAACCTTGGCAACTTGAAGATGTCCGGACTTCAACTCCCAGAATTCCCCAGCCAGCGAATGCTGGCTGGGGAATTCTGGGAGTTGAAGTCCGGACATCTTCAAGTTGCCAAGGTTGAGAAACACTGGCTTAGAAGACCATAAATAACAGAATAAAACAACTGCAGGATGGAAACGTTAAAACACCAGGACATTAAAGTTAAAACATGAAAATATTAAAGTGGATGGAAATCTAGGCAATGTATATGCTCCCAGTATCGCACTATTTCAAAAACGCAACATTTTTTTTTAAAAAACATTGTTTTAAAATCATTTCATGATCAGATGAGGTTCTGCAATTTATGATCAATATTATTTTCTTTTTGGGGGGGGCGTGCTAGAAAGGATTGCAAGTTAATTTGTGTAGAACCCTGACAAGTTGGGCTGTACAAGATGATAATTATATTTTATTCTACCTTTAATCCATTTTGGCCAACTTGCATTAGCGTTTCTAGAAATTGCTCCATTTTATTCTTGTGTCCTGTGTAAGCTATTTTATTTACAATAGCTTCAAATGACATACCCTAGAAAGTTATACTTGAGAAGCTGAACCATCCATTAAAGATTATGAAGGGAATAAACAGATCGAAGTACGTTTTTCTCTCAAGCAACATATCCACTACTTTAGGGAAGAAAATTTAGGATTAAAAAAAGACTTTCATTGAGGCTTTCATAATTTAGAATATTGTACACCAATGAGGAAACTAGACAAGATTTTTTTTAACTCTAATCTCAATATCTTCTCCATGATGATATAGTCTTCTTCTCCCTTGGAGCCAAATTAATGATATCATTCTTATTAAAAATTCTTTATTATTCATCTGTGAGAGTTATATGTGGCAGTAATCATCTAAAGGTATATGTGTTTATAAAGCAGTTTATAAAGAAGTTTCCTCTTCTAGGAAACTAGAAGAGATCTGTTATTGAACTACAATGCATTAAAGCTTCAGTAGAAGCAAATGTACTCAACAAGAATTTTAATATCTCAAGCATGGATAGTGTCAGACCAGGCCAGACACTGCAAGAAATACTAGAACTCTGTTGATATAGGCTGTAGTGTAATAACATCCCGAAGACCTGATAGATTTTATATTTCCCTTATACCCATGAGATCATCTATCTCATAAATCTCTCCAGAAAGTATTCTGTTAAGTACCTTTGAATTGTACTTAATGTCACAATTCACAATGAAATACTCTTTTTTACTCAGGTGTAAGGATTTTATATTGCACTAATCGTCAAAGGGGGTTTTAGCAGAAAGCAGTAATCCTGTAATCCTCAGAAAAATCTCCCAGAATTCATGAGACATAGCATTTATTTAGCCAATTGAGACCTTGCTAAGGTACAAGATGCACCACATATAAATGCTGTTCCACCGATATACTAAAATGGGATTGGGAGTAGATCCCAAACTCCATTTTCTTACATTTCTTCTTGTATGGGGGGTGAAGAGAAATATATCAGCCCTGAAGTTTGCATATTTCTCTCCCCTCCCCACCCCGCCCATGGCAAACAGCATAAAAAGGTTGAAAAAAAAATAGAACAAATTCTAGCACAATGTGGATATCAGGCTTTTTCAATTTGTTTGCTTTAGCAAAAGTTATTCCTCTGTTTGTTTGAGATAGAAATGTTAATACGTTGTATTGAAAGCAGTGCTTTTATTGTGGTTCATTGGGGAAAAAATATCAAAAAGATTAAACTACAGTTTAGCAAGATTAATGCATTTGTATTCCATAGCCAAAATTCAAGAAATTAAGAGAATTTTGTTTATTCTGTTGTAACTATTTTGATGTAACGGATACAAGGGCCTAAAATAGCTATAACTGTAAGTAAAAGGATATGCGTTTGCGTGTCTATGTGTGTGTGAAACTGCTTTGCCAAACTCCCAGCTTCACACCCATTAATTGAAGTAGTCTATTCATGAAGGGTGGAGGTGAGGAAGATAAATGACAGGATTAATTATTGCACATTGCAAAGCAAGATATAGTAATCATCACCAGAGTCATACGCAGTGGATCTTCACAGAACAGAAATCTTTAATTGCAATGAAACATGAAAGGGAAAGGATTTTCTGGGAACGCAGTGTTTCAACAAGCTATTTAATATTTGCATTCATTTAAACATATCATCCACAAACAATGATTATAATATATGTAACGGTTCAAACAGCTAAGGATGAGAAATTGTATTATAAATTGCCCAAAACTGCCAAAAATGTTTATGTCACAGGTGGGATATAAAGTTTTTTCATTAGCCAGTATATCTTTGTAATTATGTTACAAATATTATTTTCAGCTGCCAGGTTTTGGTTATTTACAATATGGTTTTACAGACTTTGTCTCAAAAGCTTTGAGGATCATTTGAAATCACGTCTCGCAGCTGTTCTTTGAAGAGCCAACCAAATATTTTGCCCATTTTATTTATTAATTAAATTTGTACGTTGCCCATCTCTCTATCAAGGGATTTTATGTCCTTGGTAAACTTGTGCTTTATTAAATATATATAAAGTTATGGAGAAATTCTGGCATTTCTTACTGTAAATCAGTGATTGCAATCAGTGATATTATTGCTGACTTCAAACACAATTCTAAAATAGGTTATTTTAAAAACATGATTAATTTAACAAACCATAATAACTTGATTATCCTATGTTAAGACAGAGAAGATTTGTTAAAAATTGAGGCCAAACCAACCTAATTTATGCACTTCCTTTGTGTTGTAAGAGAAAAAGTCCCTTGATTAGATTTGGTACCAGCTGGAGTGCTTAGTGATTTTCATGGAGAGTTCAACATACAACATGTTACATTAATTAAATACTGATATTCTGAGATATAAAAGTATAGAGATTTGCTTTTCAAGTTGTTCTCAAAATCTACACTCCTAACTATTGTTACATTAAAGTAATGTGATGTCAGTGGTGGGTTTCAAAAAATTTTTGAACCTACTCTGTGGGTGTGGCCTCCTTTGTGGGTGGCTTGCCACCCATGTGACTGGATGGGAGTGGATTGCTGGCCATGTATTTCTCTCTCTCTCTCTCTCTCTCTCTCTCTCTCTCTCTCTCTCTCTCTCCTTCCTTTTGTCTCTCTGTCCCTTTTTCCTTTTTTTCTTTCATCTCTCTCACTTTTTTATTTTTTCTTTATTTCTTTCTTCCTTCCTTTCTCTTTCTCTCTCTGTGTGAGTCTCTGTGTGTGTGTGTATCAGTGGTGGGTTTAAAAAATTTTTGGAACCTCTTCTGTAGGTGTGGCCTGCTTTCCGGGTCCACTGGTGGAATGTCTTCTAACCAGTTCGGTAGATTTGACGAACCGGTTCTACCGAATAGGTGCGAACTGGTAGGAACCCACCTCTGTGTGATGTCCACTATCACACACTTTTTAAAATTCATTTTCAACTAATTCACTTGTATTCATATTTGAAAGGTAAGCAGAAAATCTTGAAATCATAATATGAGAGCAACTCCAGATAAAGAGGTGGAGTTGCATTTCATGACATCTTTATGGATTATCTTCAGGTATTTTTCTATATGTGAGTTAAGGTTTAGGTTAAAGGAACTCTTGAAAGCCCTTGTTGCGGTTCATTAGAATCTCTTTTACCAAATCTGCCACTTACCTGTTTATGCAGACAGGTAGTCCTTGCTTAATGACCAATTGCTTAGCAACTGTTCGAAGTTACAGTAGGCACCCCAAAACAATGATGTGCGGTGAGGTTTATGGCTGGTGAGGCAGCAATTTTTTTTAGACTTGTGGACTTCAACTCCCAGAATTCCACAGCCAGGCATGCTCAGTTCTTATTTAAAGCGACAGCATTTGTTTTTCTCCTTTGCTAAATAAGTTTCCTTCTTCTTTTTCTTTTTCTTCTCCCTTCCCCTCCTTCCTCTTTCTCTCCCCCCTCCCCTCTCTCAAACACACACACACACACACACAAAGTTGCACCAGGAGGATGAAGTTTGAATTCCTCCCCCTCCCTCCAATCCACACATACCTTTTCCAGCTGTTTCAGAGAGGATTTCAACTCTGCTCTTGCCTATCATCATGAAAAGAAAAAATATGTAAAAGGAAAAAGGCAAGAGCTGAGGTCAGGCTGGGCTAGTTGCTGCCAGAGTCACGTTGTGGATGATTCTGTTTAACTGTTTTAAAAAAACCTAAAAAAAGCACCCTCTACAGGAGGAGGCAGGAGAACGACGTGCCTCATCTACATCAGGAATTTTTTGGCTTTTAACCCTTGCTTAACTCTGCTTGAGTGATCATAAAAAGTCAAAGTAGATGAGGCACATCGTTCTCCTGCCGCCTCCTGTAGAGGGCACTTTTTAAGAGGCTTTTTAAACAGTTAAGCACTAAGCAGAGCCATCCACGGTGACTCTGGCAGCAACTAGCTTAGCCTGACCTCAGCTCTTGCCTTTTTCCTTTTACATTTTTTTTTCTTTCATGATGACAGTGGTGAGGCTCTGCCTCCCCTGACTGCACGTCCCTGCCCCAAAAGGTACTTACGAGCTGGTTCCAGAGTTCCAATAGCGATATACACACCCTAATGGTTATATCACTGCATTTCTACAGCCATTTGCAGTATTCTGCATATGATGCGATTTATTTATTTATTTATTTATTTATTAGACTTATATACCGCTTCCTAGGGCTTTCAGCCCTCTCTAAGCGGTTTACAGAGTCAGCATATCGCCCCCAACAACAATCTGGGTCCTCATTTCACCCACCTCGGAAGGATGGAAGGCTGAGTCAACCTTGAGCCGGTGAGATTTGAACCGCCGAACTGCAGCTTAGCAGTCAGCTGAAGTGGCTGCAGTACTGCACTCTAACCACTGCGCCACCTCGACTTTACAACTTTCCCCCTCAGAAACAGGTCTTTCCAGCAGTTTCCAGTAAAAAATAAAATGCCTATAGTAATACACTGACACGTTTAATAATCACCACATTTTCTGAACAACCATTAAAAAAAAAGTGGGTAAAATTGTGTCAGTCTTACGACTGCATGACTTACAATAGAAATCTTATAGTCCATTACAGCCATTAGTTGAGAACTACCTGCACTTAAAGGTCTTGAAGTGAATGAGAATTAATAATAATTCTAGTTCCTGGTTTAATTGGATTTTAATTGCCTTAAAACCTTAATGACAATGATATCTGTTAGCTGCCTTAAGCATGGTAAAGATATATATTTGAAGTAATAAAGTATATTTTGCCATAGTGCTTAAATGCCACAATAAAAACAACACCTGTTAGTAATTAGGTCTGTTTGTTAGTTTAGGTTGAACTCCAAAAAGATAATCGGGAACATGTAGGAATGCTGCAATCTATTAAATCTTTTTTTTCAGAATTTTTCTCTTTTCTTAGGATTATTTCTCTTTTTTTTTATGATTATGCAGCTGACCAGTAATCCAAGGAAAAATATGCATTGGCTTTTAAGAGGTGTTAATTGTTCATACCCTTGCGGTGAATTGTTGTTCATACTCATACTTTTTCGGGATCAAATCTGAATCGTTTCAGAACATTATTAGTGGTGTTTTTGCTCTAGAAAAAAAAATATTATTTGAGTTTTTATATCTGCCCATCTCACATGAATGTGCTTATGCACAGCAGCATGGACAAGTAAAACAAAACTAAACAGTATAACTTATAAATTAAAGCAAACAAACAAATAAACACTATAATAATAAAATAGCAATAGCAATAGCAGTTAGACTTATATACCGCTTCCTAGGGCTTTCAGCCCTCTCTAAGCGGTTTACAGAGTCAGCATATCGCCCCCAACAACAATCTGGGTCCTCATTTTACCCACCTCGGAAGGATGGAAGGCTGAGTTAACCTTGAGCCGGTGAGATTTGAACTGCTGAACTGCAGATAGCAGTCAGCTGAAATGGCCTGCAGTACTGCACTCTACCCACTGTGCCACCTCGGAAAGAATGCAATCAAACTTATATCAGCTATTTAATGCACTCCATGTTTCCATGAGATCCCCAGACACCATGAGAAAGTCAAATTGTGGCAAGGCTAACAGGGCTGAGGCCATCTTCACCTGGCAAGACTGATATTCCAAAAGATTGCCAAATAAAGATTGCTCCTTCTGGTCCGGCCAAATGAAGCTCTGGGGCTTATGGGACCCTTAATATATCTTGCCTGCTGAATCTGATGGGATGGCTCAGTATAATTGGGGTGAGGTGATCCCTCAGATAATCTGACTCCATCCATGTAAGGCTTTAAATGTCAATCACAGTACCTTGCATTGGACACCAAACCAACTGGTAACCATTGCCGGTCAGAGAGGAGATACATATCACGTGCCATTCTTGAGGCACAAATAACAGCCTGAATTGCCATGTTTCGTGTGGCTGAACCTTGTGCATGTCTTCAAGGATAGTCACATATCAAGTGTATTACAGTAGTCCATTTGGGAGGGGATTGGGGCATGAGTGACAAGAGTAGAGCCTCCAGGTCCAGAAAGAGGTATATTGGTGTATAGCAGTGTAGTTAACCTGGTCCCGACCGCCCACTAGTGGGCGTTCCAGCTTTCATGGTGGGCAGTAAGAGTTTGCTGTAACTCTGCTTTAAAAATTTTATAAAGTAAAGTTACTTCCCTACTTTATAAATCACCTTTACTGTGGAACCGGTGGGCGGTTAGAAAATTTTACTACTAACAGAGATACAAAAGTGGGTGGTAGGTATAGAGCCAAGGTGGCGCAGTGGTTAGGGTGCAGTACTGCAGGCCACTTCAGCTGACTGTTATCTGCAGTTCAGCGGTTCAAATCTCACCGGCTCAAGGTTGACTCATCAGCCTTCCATCCTTCCGAGGTGGGTGAAATGAGGACCCGGATTGTGGGGGCGATATGCTGACCCTGTAAACCGCTTAGAGAGGGCTGAAAGCCCTATGAAGTGGTATATAAGTCTAACTGCTATTGCTATTTTACTGGGCACTGTGGCCCAGTCCTTTGCTATTTCCAGGCCGGCCCATGGACCAGATCTAAGCATCCTGTGGGCTGGATCTGGCCTGCAGGCTTTGAGTTTGACACCCCTGCTCTAGCTTGACAGACACAAGAGCCTATGAATATCTGAAAAGGGAACATTTCTAAGATTTGTAGGAAATCAGTGGGATAGTAGGATTTTAAACTCATTCCCTTGATCAGGTTTTTATATTTTGAAGTCACTTAATTTTGAAGTATATTAAACGTGGGTTTACTAGAACTAGGTGTTTAAACAAGATTGTTAAGAAATCGAAATTATATTTGCTTAAAAAATAAGGATTTAGGTAAGGAGTAATAGATGTCGACTGCAAAAATATGGATAAAACATGCTTTGGTAGTAGGGTTTTCTGTATATATTCAGGGGTGAAATTCAACAGGTTCTGACAGGTTCTAGAGAACTGGTAGCAGAAATTTTGAGTAGTTGGGAGAACTGGCAATTACCACCTCTGGCTGGCCCCAGAATGGGCAGGGAATGGGGATTTTGCCGTATCCTTCGACTACCATGCCCACCAAGCCACGCCTACAGAACCAGTAGTAAAAAAAAGTTGAATTTCACCACTGATATATGTAATTGCTGTCAGGAGCCGAGGTGGCGCAGTGGTTAGAGTGCAGTACTGCAGGCCACTTCAGCTGACTGTTATCTGCAGTTCAGTGGTTCAAATCTCACCGGCTCAGGGTTGACTCAGACTTCCATCCTTCCGAGGAATAAAATGAGGACCCGGATTGTTGTTGGGGGCGATATGCTGACTCTGTAAACCGCTTAGAGAGGGCTGAAAGCCCTACGAAGCGGTATATAAGTCTAACTGTGTCTAACTGCTATTGCTATTGCTATCTTGATGTTTGCAAGCCAGAACTGAAAACCTAATTTAAGAACTGAATACTGACTGATTTGTAAGCAACTTATCAAACAATTCGTGGTTACTTGAGATTAAACATTTGATGATTTTTGAAGAGGACAGTTCTGTTAAGGAATGAGAAAACTTTTAATTCAGCACACACTGTATAAAAGAAGGTTCTTAAGCATCAAAGAAAATCAGTTAAGTCAATTTTATGGTTCAAAACTCTAACATAGCTTATGAAAGAAGGTATACAGTACTAATTTATGAGGAAGACTAAAACAATAGGAAATCTGGACTCCAGGTTTCAAACCAGGATGTAGCACTGCAACATTCCTTTTTGATGGTGTATATTGGATTCAGGAGTGGAGGAAGTAAATACTACTTGGCCTTCAATTGGTTGGTTGGTTGTACCATCAACAATGGTATTTTGGTGATTATTAACTAGAAATGCCAATATCTTTTAGAGTGTTTTAGATTTTAAATGGTTATTTTGTTAACACTTATTAATAATTTCTGTTTAGAGATGGTTATAAAGGTAAATCTCTTTCGGGCCTGTGGAGAGGAGAGGCTGAGAAAAAATAAATAATCCTTAGCTAACTACAATCATAACAAAGAAATGTTAATGGATAATATTTAATGATACAAGCAGGTGCTATGTACTAGTAAAAGTAAAATGGACAGAAGCGTCAATTTGTGAGTTGGAGGGGGGAAAGGGAGAGGGAATGTTAGATATCTTTTTAACCGGCTTTTTTCTAGAATAAGTTATAAAGATGTAAAGTTATGGCAGATTCATTGACAACTGGAAAAAAATGCCAGTAGGTGGCTGTGTCCTTAAAACCCTATTAAATGAAAATGGCGGTACAGTGATAGTAAAATATAAATTCTAAAATGTACAATTTAAACTGAATGAAATTGTGGAAGAAACGCACGAAATGTACCTGTAACCAATGGATACGCTTTCTACAAGATGTCATGAAAGATGTTTTTTTGGGGGTGTTTTCCTTTAATAGAAACAATAAAAAACTTAAAAAAATAAACAATGGTATTTTTCTGGACTAGCTCAAGGGATTGGAAATGGAAAGCACAGTACGGTAGTGCTTCCCCTTTCTCCTGGGTCACTTCCTGTCAGTGGCGGTAGGCTTCTGCTTTGCCAAATGTCTCTGATTCTCGCCACTCTTAGCAATAGCAATAGCAGTTAGACTTATATACTGCTTCATAGGGCTTTCAGCCCTCTCTAAGCGGTTTACAGAGTCAGCATATCGCCCCCACAGTCTGGGTCCTCATTTCACCCACCTCGGAAGGATGGAAGGCTGAGTCAACCTTGAGCCGGTGAGATTTGAACTGCTGAACTGCAGATAACAGTCAGCTGAAGTGGCTGCAGTACTGCACCACCCTAACCACTGCGCCACCTCGGCTCTTGTTTAAAGTGAAACTCTGGGGTGAAGTCATTTGTGAGCACTGGGTCAAATATCATCACTATGGAATGCATACAGTGTACATCTCTGCCCCTGATGCTATCTTGTTTCTTTCCCATTGTCTAGACAGGATATGGATAACAAAGAACACATGTAGACTTAACTCTAATAAAACAATAGCAATAGCAATAGCAGTTAGACTTATATACCGCTTCATAGGGCTTTCAGCCCTCTCTAAGCGGTTTACAGAGTCAGCAAATCGCCCCCACAGTCTGGGTCCTCATTTCACCCACCTCGGAAGGATGGAAGGCTGAGTCACTCTGAGCCGGTGAGATTTGAACAGCCGATCTGCAGAACTGCAGTCAGCTGAAGTAGCCTGCAGTGCTGCACTCTAACCACTGCACCCCTCGGCTCAAAAACCAAGTGGCTGTGGGGTTTTTTCCAAGGATATGGATCAGAGGATTCTCCCCGTGTGATTTTAAGTGAAGCTGCAGCTACTTGGAGCTGTTGTATCATTTGGAGCTCCTCTTGGCTTCATGGCTACTGTTTGACGTTTATAAGCAGGTAGATCTTTGCACAAATCCCATCTTGTGCAAGAGTTGTACTCACCTTTAGAATGGGAAGCTTTACTCATAGTCAGTCCTGCCATATATGAGCTGAGGTGGCGCAGTGATTAGAGTGCAGCACTGCAGGCTACTTCAGCTGACTGCAGTTCTGCAGTTCGGCTGTTCAAATCTCACCGGCTCAGGGTTGACTCAGCCTTCCATCCTTCCGAGGTGGGTAAAATGAGGACCCGGACTGTTGTTGGGGGCAATATGCTGACTCTGTAAACCGCTTAGAGAGGGCTGAAAGCCCTATGAAGCGGTATATAAGTCTAACTGCTATTGCTATTGCAATAGTCAATTCCCAGGTGGACATTTGCAATGTAATTTACATGGAGCTACCTTTGAAGACTGGTATGTTCAGGGTCCAATTCATGGTGTTGATTATCACCTAAAAAGCTCTAGCGACATAGAGATAGGTTTATAGACTGTCTCTCTCTAGTTAGCGCTGCTTATTCCACAAAGTTGCATGTGGTCAGAGGAATCTCCTCTTTAAAGTTGTGTCCTATAATGGTCCGTTAGAGATAGGTCTTCTTTGTTCTTGTGTCTGCTTTGTGGAACTAGCCCCCCCCCCCCAATCATCAGTTACAATAATATTAAGTAACAACATCAATAGTAGAAACAGTTATAAAATAAAATTGAGGAACAAAGGTTAAGAACTGTTAATTGTGTATACGGGTAAAACATGCAAAAATTTAGTACAAACTATGTGAAACCTGTTAATTCATGTTTTACTTGTATACCTTTAATACTTCATCTTTCAACATTTAAATTTTGGAGAATCTGTTAAAAGACATATGCAGCTCTTGTCAGCAACTATTTCCACACTTTGAATAAGATTTTCTTTTAAATTTCTTACTGGGGATATAGTTTCAAAGCTATCAAGATCCACTGTCTCCATTTTATAACATTTTGTGCTATTTTAAAATACAGGATGGCAGGTATTGCTTTTAGTTGTAGGGATGCAACAATATAATATTGGTTTTGACCAGGATGAATAGAACATCCATCATTTATGGAATTCAATTTCAAAGTTAGTGGAAGATGCTATAAAAATTTGTTTAAACCTGCAAATAGCCTACTGTCTGAGAAATCTGTTTTAAGTTTTGTTCAGCAAACACTCTCTTTTGGAAATTTGCAAATAGATTATTTTCCTCCATAGAAACATGTAGCAAAAACATTCCGAATATCCGACAAACCACCTTGTCTATGCAGTTACACAATTTACTGATATCTTAGTTGATCTAGCACCATCCAGATGTCTTGTCAAATTTTGCCATAATCCTTTGCTTTTGGATGAAATGATTGGACTCAAGCGAGTTGAAATTTGAAATACCTGGTTAGGTTGCTCATTCTTTGACTAAATGCTTTCAGTTTCTTTTTAGTGGCAAAATGTTTTTTTCAGTCATAGAAATCTTTCACAGTGTATACATTTTGATTAAAAATAACCTCAACTCTTAAATTGGCGTTTCAACCTATTAGCAGCTTACTGATTTAATATCTTCCAATGTGAGGGAGAGGAGTAATTCCTAAGGGTTGGTCTTTTAATTAATCGACGTATGGAAGTGATTATAAGCTGATGGGGTATGCAAGCGAAGATCAGTAGTGGGAAAGAATAAAATAAGCACTCAGATTTTGTATACTGGGTTCACCGACAATGCACGCACGACAAATGCGCGCCAACAAAACCGCGGTGAGAAAACCGTGACGTTGAAATTGCGCCCACAAGAGCACGCCGACAACAGCGCACCAACAAAGCGCGCCTTCAACAAACAACGCGAAAACAACATAATAACCCTAACCCTGAGCCTAAAACCCTTACCTTAACCCTAATCGTCCTTTTGTGGGCGCGGTTTTGTCGGCGCGCTGTTGTGGGCGCGATTTCAACGTCACGGTTTTGTCGCCGCGGTTTTGTCGTGCGCACATTTGTCAGGTCACGGTATACTGGAGATAGGTTACATACCTATTTTTAAAGCCCAGTCTTCTCCTAGTTTGGGACTACAATATCTATGAAGAGCATGTTGGTTGAGGAATTTGGGACCTGTGATTTAAAGTCCAAAGACATTTGGCGGGTTCAGGTTTGAAACCTGAACGCAGTGGTATAATTTCCATATAAAAGGTATGAAAAAGAAGAGCTTGAAGATGCATAGTTGGAATTTCACATGCCCATTTCAATAGATGTAATGTTAAGCAGCTACCAGGATAAACATATGCAACCAATTACAGCACCTAGCAGAACCTGTCTGGACTTGGAATCTAAGCCAGATCAAGCTTTTAACATTTGGATGAGGGAACCACACAGAAATTCCACCATCGGTTGAAAGCTAAGCCAGATCAGGCCTGTCTAATACTTGTGTGAGGGAACCACAAGAAATTTCAGGACTATTAACTAGGCTATGAAGTTGAAAAAAAACATTTTTGAAGGAAGCAAGGGCAGACCACTTCTTAGGACAGTGGTTCCCAACTTAGCAACTTTAAGACTTGTGGACTTCAACTCCCTGGTGGCTGGAGAATTCTGGGAGTTGAAGTCCACAAGTCTTAAAGTTGCCAAGTTTGGGAACCACTGTCTTAGGACATAACCAGCAACTCAAGCTCAAACTGACTGTCTTTACGATACAGAGACATTCTCCTTTCATAATTACAGGATTACTGGCAGTGTTAAAGCATTGCTGCAGTCACAGGCATCAGATGGTATTTCTATAATTGCAATTCATAGCATTCAAATGTGATTCTGTAACCAAGAACAGGCCACACAGGATCATGTACAAATGTAGGTATCTTTATTAGGAAAAGTAAATTCTCAGAATATGTGCTACATCTTCAAAATGGTCTGAACTTCAGTAAATCATTTGACGATTCCTTTAAAAAAATGATTTTGGATTATGTCACCAAAACAAATGGGCTATCTAA